>NC_043700.1:19305086-19500961 GCF_006229205.1 Suricata suricatta
GGACACGCGTGTGCCTGGGGCGGGAGGAGGACACGCGTGTGCGTGGGGCGGGAGGAGGATGCGCGTGTGCGTGGGGCGGGCGGAGGACACGCGTGTGCGTGGGGCCGGAGGAGGACACGCGTGTGCGTGCGGCGGGAGGAGGACACGCGTGTGCGTGGGGTGGAGGATGGGCTGCAGCATGATCGGGTTCGCACCCGAGCCCCTCTGGTGTCGTGTTTGGCTTCAGGTGTAGACTGCCTGCCTGCAGGACTCCTTGGCGTGCATTTCGGTATCTGAATCAGACGGTCTGTTGTTTGAATTTGAAAGGCCTGTATTGATGACGTGGTGAAGTAACAGGTTCAGTGACAGTATTGGAAAGAGTATGCTTGTCCAAGATTCTGATTATATGATTTCTAAATCTTCCTTTTTTTTTCATTAAAAATTTTTTTAAAATGTTAATTTGTTTTTGAGATAGAGACAGAGTGCGAACAAGGGAGGGGCAGAGAGAGAGGGAGACCCAGAATCTGAAATAGGCTCCAGGCTCTGAGCTTCAGTACGGAACCTGATGTGAGGCTCGAACCCATGAACCACGAGATCATGGCCTGAGCCAAAGGCAGATGCTTAACTGAGCCACCCAGGCACCCCATGATTTATAAGTCTTCTTAGTTCTGTGAATGAAAGATCGATAAAAAAAAAATAATCTGCAAAGAATGTGTTTTATTCCATTGGAGCATAAATATTTTTAATGTTTAGGTATTTAAATATGATTCCAAAGATGATAAATATTTACATAATTATGAAGTAAATTACATATATGTCCCTTACACATAAATCATTTGATAATCTCTGAGCACTCAGAATTTCCTGAGTTTAAAGACTGAAAATTTTAAGAATTTTTATTATAGGAAGTCAGTGCAGGAAATGAAAAATCAAATTGTATGTAGATAAATAAAGATGATTTCTTGAATCTGAGTTCCTACAGTAATATAGATACATTCTTAACATCTTTCCTTGAAAACTTTTTTTTCAAGTCACTGGAATATTCTGGGTTATTTAATTAAGAAGCAGTCACGTAGCAATAGTGAATGCTGATTTAATCTGACAAGCAAAGTCCCTCCTATTTGCAGAGATGGTCCGGATAGACCCCTAAGTTGCTCACTTCACAGAAGTTTGCGTTTTTGTTTTGTTTTCAGTCTTACTGTAAGTGATGTACAATAGAATCAAGAAACATCTGTACACAAGTTTTCCCCCTTTAAGCTTCAGACGTGTCTGTGATGTTTTGTTGGCAGAGTCCAAGGAAAATTCTTTAGTTGGGGGGGTGGGGGGAAGGCGTTGCGCTCAGCCTTGTTACTGCTGCAGACGGAGCCGGTCTTTGAGTAACCGTGGTCTGCTGAAAGGCTTCATTCAGTGGCCTGGTGTTTGATTTCTTTTTAGTCTGGTTGCAGTTTCTGCAACAGAAATTTCTTATGTACAACCAAATGCGATTTCTTTTTGTTGTTGTTGGACAAATAACTTCACAGCTGTTGCTTTTTGATATTCTGAGGAATGGAGGTAAATTACCTTGATACAACTGGTGTAGCGCATTTAAATTAAGCAAAAGCTGCAGAGTTAAGTTTAAGAAGCAACACTTATTAAAAATTTTTTTAAATGATTTGCTTATTTATGAGAGAGAGAGAGGGGGAGAGAGAGAGAGAGAGAGAGAGAGAGAGAGAGAGAGAGAGAGAGAGAGAGAGAGAGAGAGAGAGAGAGAGAGACCTAGCATGAGTAGGGGAGGGGCAGAGAGAGAGGGAGACACAGAATCCGAAGCAGGTTCCAGGCTCTGAGCTGTCAGCACAGAGCCCGATGCGGGGCTCAAACCCACGAACCGTGATATCATGACCTGAGCTGAAGCCCTGAGGCAACACTTTTTTAATAAGCTGCTTTTAAAGTCTTACTTAGTTTTCATCTCCTTAGATTTTGTGATCTTTATCATATTAAAATATCCCTACTTCAGGACAAATTTGAGAATATGTAAAAGTGCAAAGATTATTATCAACACATGTTGAGTACAGCCTTATTATTTGGAGAGGAAAGAAATTCAATGTGGTGTTTTGGTGCTTAGATTGTCGAATACCAAAACTCTAAGCAACGTGTAAAAATTTTTATATGTTGTTAAAACAGACTATATGGTCGTTTTATGGTTATAGTTGCAGTAGCATGGAGTGTGGTAGGAAATTATATGTGCTTTAGTTTACTGTGTCATCTGAAATTTCTAGAGTGTTAGTTTTTTGGTTATAGCTCTGAGGCACGGGCCGAGGATCATGTATAAAGAAGTGAGCAAATGAGGCAGAATGGACTAGAACTCGTTTCGTATTTAAAATGTTTTGAGGATCTTTAACCCGGTTCTGACTTTCACACTATCTTACCAACAAGATAGGAGTATTAGGGGGGGACACAACTTTGTTATTTATGCTGTCTTATGATGTGTTGCAAGAATAATAGTGTGTCCTGAAACAGTCATTTGTAAAAGGGAAATGTTGAAGCACTTAGCAGAGTTCCTGACTAAGCCTGCAGGCATGCGGTTCGGAGTTGGTGAATGTGTGGGCTAGTCCACATGCTGCTTTTGAGGTTTTGGGAAAATCTTAACCCAGAAAATCTTGAAATAATAAGTATACTTTTAGACTAAAGTTCAGGAATCGGCATTCTTGAACCTCAGTAGATCAAATTGGTTTTGTGTTGAATCTTCCAAAGGATTCTAGTTCAGTGCGTTTCTGCCGCGATGCTGACCTTGCCATATTGGCTAGATGCTCACTCTCTCTACCGGCCTGAAAGGCTTTTAACTGCGTGGTGGGAATCCTCTAAGGCTGACTGTACTATATGGTAACAGAGTAAGTCTGTTTTGAAACAGCAGTTCTCATAAAAATGCAATCATAGGCTGAAAACAACAAACTTTATTTACCTCCAAGTTTTAAACAGAGTATCCGTTAATTGTTTGATCTTTATTAGTGTAAAAATACTTAATTTCTCTTGGAGGATTCTTTATTGTGGCTTGTTTTATATCCGTTTCGAGTGCTTTGGTATGCCCGCTGCCCAGCACCACTCTTACCAGCTGGTGGTCTTAGAACAGGGGTGATTTTATTTCTGTTTTGTTGGCTTTGTTTTGGGAGGTGGGTGACTTCTATCTAGTTTCAGGACACCTGGGGACACTCGATTATTCTCAGAAAAAGCTCTGATTAGTGAAATGCATGCAGGGCCTTAAAGATACTCTGAATACAAACCTCATGTGCTTTTGAGGGTGGATGAGGAAAGAGAGTGATAAATTTTTGTGAGGATTATTTTAATTGTGTTGCCATGGCATAAGCAATAGTTTATAGATAGAGTCCATAGTTGAGTGTTATTTTCACTTAAAAACTCTTAGGCCTGTGTGTTTTAGAAAAAAGTGAATTACTTTTCCTTGCATGATTAAACTAAATAGTACCTGTCTCTGTGCTCAATATTTTAACCTAGATCTCTTACTTGTTCCTTGAACTTGGCCTTTATTGTTGCTTGGAATAGGTTGAAGAAAAGCCTCGTAGCACCTTTTTATTTATAAACTATAGAAAAAAGGATATAAAGCTCTCCTAATTCATACTAAAAGCTTAAATCCCTTTTGCATGTACCTAATATGTGATTACTTATGCAGCTTTCTTACAAAGTCTGTTGCAGTTTCCTTCTTAAAATATTAATATAAGTGAAATAGTCTTTTGAAAAATAGTGTTTAACACTCGTGTGTTGGGTGCCTGCTGTGTGCCAAGCTTTTCGCTGCTCCGTACAGAAAGCACAGAGGTGACTTTGGCATTTCCTCTCCTACCATCACTGTGTTAGTTCAGATGCATCCCCCCGATTTCCTGCCCTTGGTCTTTGCTCATTGGGACACCTTGCACACCTCAGCCAAACCCAAGTGTTAGTATCCGTTTTAATGGCATTGGCAGAACCAAGCGTTCCCAGAATAGAATTCAGACTCTTGAGCTTACCCGACTGCTGCCCTTGATCCCTCCCGTGGCCACTTGGAGCTTCTTAGTCTTTATAATCATTGCAATGGTTTCAAACATCAGAGCAAATATGATTCCTTGTGACTAAAATGCCCGTCTCTCCAGCTCTCCTTCATATTTCCCCCTAACTTCGTTTGGCAAATGAAACCTTCTCTCGTTTGCGGTCTGTGGGTTACCTTGTTGTATATTGATCTCTCTAGTGAAGGACTTCCTTATCTCATTGCCAAGTCTCCTGAATACACAAATGTTCCTATTCCTGTCTCCAACAGCCCTACAAGCTAACTGTGCTCTAGCCCGTGGTAGACGTCAAATGCATGTTTCAAACAGGATCCCTGATTGCATTCATTTTGTAATTTGAACAGTGCACAATTTTTGATTGAGTACAAACTTTAGCCCAAGATCCAACAGCACAAGTGCCATTAATCACATGTAAGAAGTGAACCACCCAAGGAGTTTTATTCATTGATAAATAAAACCAGACTTAAAATGAGCTTGATTGACGATCTCTGAAAACAAACTCAATTTTTCTATTACCAGAATGGTTCAGAGTGAGCCACGAGCTTTGCTTAAGGTCCACAAGCCCACCACCATAGTTGACAGAACTGTTGCATCTGTGGCTTAGCTAGGAAAGGACCATCTCTCTGGGGGATCTTCTCCCCTAAATCTAGCCTGGCACTTTTAGAATAGGGATCTGGGTTGTAAATACATCATCAGGGAGCTCTAAGTACAAACCTCTCTTTTCAGCAAAGAGCAGTGATCTGTGGCGGAGGGCACTGGGTCTGTGGTGAGTGTGGCAGAGATGGCTCTTTCTCCCTCAATCCCTATTTTTCCCCTCCTTTATGTTTATAGAATCATTAGCTGGGAGCGATCATAGTGGTGTCCGTGTCCCAGCCTGCCTTGTAAATAGGTGTGGCCCTGAGGTTGGGCTGTGGACCCTGGAATTGTGTGCTGTTCTGGAAGTAGCTTTCGTGCTTGGTACCTTTCCACCCTTCTCCCCCCCTGCCCGGCAGTAACGCAGAGGGTGCTATTTTGGGCCATAGGTTGAGGTCATGCACAGCAGAGGAATGAGAGAGGTGGAGCCAGGGTTTGACAGCTGGGTCACTTAATCCTGGGCAACCTCTGCAGGCTTCTGCATGAGACAGAAATAACGTTTGGTCTTGAGGCACTTACTTGAGGTTTTGTCTCCTGTGGCTAGACTTTGAGTCCCCAGTACTATAGTATGTTTTATGACTTTGGACAGGGAGTGTCTAGACCAGGAAGTGGGACCTGCCTAGGAACATGGTACGTTCTCTGGGGTGGTCCGAGATTTGGTTGATTACAATGGTCTAAATGATTTAATGTTGGGTTAGTGTTGAGATTCCATAGATCAGGTTTAAGGCTTCTTCTAACCTGAGAGCTGAGGACTTTGAAGTGTTGAGCTTAGTTTTCATAAAATACTGTATTTCATCATTTCTAAAACACAATTCTCACACTTGGATGCTTCAGATATTAGGATGTGTTTTACATGACAGCCCCTTAGCTTTGGCGTATAATCAGAGCAGAATTTGGCGTTTGACCTGATGATCCATAGGCATTCCCTGAAGTGGCTAGAATCAGCAGCAAGGAAATGTTGAAGGATGAATACTGGCCTACAGTGAGCAAGTTCTGGTCGTCAGCCAAGGTTTATAGTATGGGGCAGTAGTTGAAGAAGTTACTAGTTCTAGATTCAGGAAATGGCCACCTTGCAGCTCAAGTTTGCAGCTTCTTCATGGAGCCCAGTTGGTGGTCTCTCTTGGCTTTTTCTAAGGCTCAGACCAAGAACAGCTAAGCTATTTAAGGTTTAAAGAGCACTAAGATAGCAGCCTGATTTGGTAAGATGGTTCTTTGTGGAAGGAGGAAAGAAGATAGATAGTAAAGATTTGAAATAATCGTCTTATGTAATTCTTTACTTTGTGTTATATGCTCAGAGTTAAGGCAAGTAGTGCTAGAAGGATAATATAAAAGAACAGCCCACGCTTTCTTCTCCGAGGCAATCACTTCCCCTCTGCACTATCTCTTGTTTTTACTTTCTTACTTTCACTAAAAAAATATGACTGCAAATATTGCCTCCGTCAGCCAAGTAGTGTTAATTTTTTTGTACACCTTTTTTCCCCTGCCTTCTTGTGGTCTTTGAATGTCTGGCAGAAATCGCCCACATCCTCCAAAGTCACCCTCCAATTTCCCTTTGTTCAGTTTTTCAGTGGTTACAAATAACTTGCCCACGTGTGCTAGGTGTGTCCCCGGAGACCTCCTATGGGACCTCTGAACGGGCTGCTTGCCCTCCAGGTGTGGGACACGTCAGCCAGGTGCTGCGGGGGACTCCTTTTTTCCTTTGTCCTCTTGGATGACACTCCTACGTGGTTTAATTCCTGTCTTTTGGATGATACTCCTACGGGCTTAACTCCTCGTTTTGCTGGCTTTCATTCCTTTAGATTCCTACGAAAGCATGCAAGAGGTAAGCTGGAGGCTTTGTCTAAAAATCACCTTATCAACCAGTATTCATATCTGATTTATGGTTTGGCAGGATTGGAATTCCAGTTTGAAAATACTTTTCTCTCAGAAATTTGAAGATAGTGCTCCATTGTCTTCTAGCTTTCAATATTGTAGCAAAGTCTGTCATTCTGATATCTGGTCTTTTGTAGGTTATTTTTTGTTTGTTTGTTTGTTTGTTTGTTTTGCCCTGGAAGGTCTTTAGTGTAGTAGTTAAAAGGTGAGCACAAGACCAGACTGTCTAGCTTTGTCACCTCCTAGCCACGTAACTATGGCAAATTATCAAACTCTTTCGCCTAAGGTTCTCATGTGTACAATGCAGAGAAAAGTACTTTTTTCATGCCTCTGGACAGTTGGTGGATTATATGAGAATTCGTATAAAGCACTTAGGCTTTTTGTGCATAAGTTACATATTCACTGTTATATTCTAGCTGTTCTAGAATATCACCGTTAAAAATGTGGTCAGATCTTGTTCATTTATTGATTCAAACAAACAATGGACCTATTCACTCCGGAGACGTTGTCCTCAGCTCAAGGAAGAATTCTTGTATTATTTCTTTGATTATTTCTTACCATAATTTTTTTGTTCTTTTTGTTCTTTCTGATAATGCTATCAGTTGAATGCTTGATCTCTTGGATGAAGCCTTAATTTAAAAGGAAAAAAGAAAGCCTTTCTCCTTTTTCACTCTGTGTGTATCTTCTGCTTAAAGTCCTGGACTGGGGGCACCTGGGTGGCTCAGTCGGTGAAGTGTCTGGCTTTGGCTCAGGTCATGATCTCAGGGTTTGTGGGTTTGAGCCCCACATCGGGCTCTGTGCTGCCAGCTCTGAGCCTGGAGCCTGTTTTTGGATTCTGTATCTCCTTCTCTCTCTGACCCTCCCCTGCTTGGGCTGTGTCTCTCTGTCTCTCAAAAATAAATAAAGAACATTAAAAAAAAAAAAAAAACAAAAGCCCTGAGCTGGTTCTTAAACTGTGTCTTCTGAAAATTTTAATTATATATTTAATTATTTCACGTTAACTTCTGAGAGCGTCCTGATTTTTCTGCTTCTTAAAACATCCTGTTTTTACATGAATGTGATAATTTTTTTCAAGATTGTGATGATAGATCATCAGTTTTCCTTGCCTGCATTCCCTCAATTTTCTAGAATATCTTCCTTATTTTTTCATATCAAAGAATGTGCTCCAATATTAGGTTGATGCTTGGCTTCCTTTTTAAGATTGAGCTCCCCGGACTCAATTTAGTTTCTGCCCAGAACCGTCTGTGCTATGTGCCCGCGGGCTTGTCAGCCTGGTCATAAGCTCAGCGTGGCGCACGGTTGAGTATGCAGAAGAATTTCACCACGTTTCCCTCTTTGCTCTCGCATGCCTCACCCTCTGCCTCCCCTGGGTTTAGTAACTCTAAATTTGGAGTGTCTAATCAATTACTTCTAAGATTATACAGCAGTTTACTGAGTGGGGGTAGTTGTCTGAATGTACAGGGTACTGGTGGGTATTTTGGGGAACGGATGTTCAGTAGATCCTTCTAGAAAATTAAAGGCAATCTCCCTACCATGAGGTCCTGCCTCTCTCCACCTTATGTTATTTGTATGTCCAGCTCCTGGGTCATTCTGGGGTTCTACAAGGTGTTACACCTTGCATGCCGTGGTTTGTTCCCTATGACCTTATTTGACTTTTCTGGGTTCTAGTAAATCATTCCTGCCTTCACATTGTTGAGGTTTGTGATTAAAGTGTCCTATATTATTGAAGTTTTTTGTTACCTAGTTTTTTTCTGTGCAAGAAAACCAACATTTGAATGGATTATAGTGACTTCATTAGGAAGCGTGAGTATGCTTGGAGCATGTTGTTTCGACATTGTGGAAAGGTGACCTCTGTGTTCTAGGAAGTACAGACAGAAGTATGACTGTCGGCTTGTAGTTACAGAATGAGCCCCTCTTGGAAGTGCTATTTTGTTCATAACATTTTTATCATAACTTTCTGTATCACTTGTGTGTGACTGTGTGTGTGCTCTGCATTCCCTAAACCACCTCTCAAGGTTAAATTTGGCGTATGAATCCTTTATAGCACTTGGTGAGTTTTCAACGAGAAGAAGCGTTTGTTGGAACTTTGAACCCAAGTGGGAACCTCTTCTGATTTTTATTGTTAAATTTATACCCATTGAAATTCTAAACCGAAGCATTAAAACGTGTTCTTGCAAACATAAATCTTAAGGACCCAGGCCATCGACTGATTTACCTGGACCCTGTGGAAAATCTGCACCTCCGTGATTGGCTTAGACCGGTCGGCATTTGTTTATCTGAGCCCGGATGGCATCTCCCCTTCAATAACATGGATGGGAGGGACACCTATATGAACTCCTGTTTCTGTCAGCAGGGAAGAAGGGAAGGTCAGTGCCTACTAGTGGCTGCTGTGAGATTAGAAAGTCCAGGACTTTGGGGCCATGGGAGCCCCGGGAAGGCTGGAGCCACAGGGAGAAGCCGGCTGGAGGCTGGAGGGATGGGGCCGTTTGTGGGCTGCGGATGGTGGGACTGATACATTCCCCCTTTCTGCGGTGTCTAATCATGGAACGTGAATACTTGTGTCCGGGGTGTCCGGGCATGTGCTGCTCTGGGACATTTAATTACCCATCAGTTGCCAGCTTTCTGATCTTGTCCTTAAAATTTCAGATAGTGGCAAGATTTGTTTTTGCTAATGAAAGGTGCTTTCAGTTTTATGCTCTTGGACATCTGTTGCAAACGTGTTGATAGCACTTCACTTACAGGACACCTACCGTCTTTCTCAAATTGCCTCTAAAGTCAAAGTGAGGCTTTTTTCACCAATGCTAGTACAAAGGTCTCATAACTTTATAGTTTTATCCTATGGTAACTTATGAGAATTTATGGGGGAGAATTTGTGAAAACCAACAACCAATTCTTGGTGATATTTTTCATGTTGGTTACTGAGTAATTTAGGAGTCTTGTGGTAACTGATTTTGTGACTGGGTGTCCTTATCAAGACCGGTATTAACTGACTGTACCCAGAGAGCTGGGACCGTACTGTCTTTGCACTAATTAACTTCGCTGAGCCCAGAAACAAAAATGAGATAAAAAGTTATATGTTTATTTATTTTAAGAGAGAGAATATGTGCACATGCATGCCTGTGAGCTGGGGGCAGGGGGTGGGGGGCGGGGAGAGAGAGAGAGAGAGAGAGAGAGAGAGAGAGAGAAAGAAAGAGAGAAAATCCCAAGTAAGCTATGGTTCCCAGCACAGAGCCCCACATGGGGCTCGGACCTATGGACTGTGAGATCATGACCTGAGCCAAAATCAAGAGGGAGATGCTTAAGTGACTGAGCCTCCCAGGCGCCGCATAAGAAATAATATTTTTTAGTGAGGGTATAATGCAGGTGATAGCTCGTGCTGATGCATCAGAGAAAGAACTAGTGCAGAGGTCAGCCTACCGTGGCCCTAGGGCCAAATCCGGCCCATGCCTGTTTTTATTTTGTTCTGTTTTTTAAGTTGTTTACTGGGACATGTCCACACTCATTCGCTTACTTACGGTCTGGGGCTGCTCCCCACCCCCAACACCTGATTGAATAAATGCAACAGAGACGATATGAAGCATAAAGCCCAACATACTTACTGTTGGGCCTTTCATGAAAGTAGTTTGCCAGCCCTTGGACTAGATTAACTAGGAAGATTTGGAAGCAGTTAATTTAGGAGGATTTTGTGGGCAGGGGTGGGGAGTGGGGAGGAACAAGGAGGTTTTTCAGGGTATAGGAGGTGTGTTATGATTTACTGTTTGATATGGGTATGATTATCTTCCATACCCATGTAAGATCACAGAAATGCCCTCTTTTCCTGGCTTTTTTTTTTTTTTTTTTTAATGTTATAAGCTTGGATGTCTGAACATTTTCATCATGAGAGGACAGGGCAAGTGGAAGCAGCTACTGAACTGTCAGCACAGAGCCTGACATAGGTCTTGAACTTATGAACTGCAAGATCATTTCCTGAGCCGAAGTTGGACGCTTAACTAACTGAGGCACCCAGGTGCCCCTAAAATTATGTCGTTCTTAACGATTACTCCTTTTTTTCAAAGTAGTTATACTGTTATTTAAGAATATAATTTGCTTCTCTCCCCCCACCCCCCAGAAAAGAAACTCTTCAAAATAGGCTCAAATATTAATTTACTTCTTGTTCTCTTGAAATCCAGAATTGGTAATTCTGACTGTGGACAATACTCCTCCAAGCAGTAACTCAGGAATTCTGGCTTCTTACATCCTGTTTTCACTTAAGGAGGAAGACATAGGAAGGGTTATGTGTGAGTTTTATAGTTCGGGCTTAGAAGTGGTATAAACAATGTCTGCTTACATTCTGTTGGCTAGTACACATAGCATACCTGCCAGAGAGGCACCAAAATATTTACTGTGTGCCAGGGAAAAAAAAAAGGAAATGGGTTTTGGTGACCAGCTGGTCTCTGCCACAATGACTGGTCATTAAAATCACCTTACATTTTGAAAGCAGTCAGATATTGATGACACACAGGAGCCTTCACTTATTTTTCATCATTTTTTCCATTTTTCTTCCCTGAAAGCTGTGAATCACTGATAAGTGATCGTAGCTAAAGTGATCTAGTTTGGGCAGAGGAACTGTATTGTTAATCTTGGCAGATTTTAGTGAAGATCCTAATTTGGTATGATGTGCCCTGTACTGAATATGGACAGAATTAACCCAGGTTAATTAAGCTTAACTTTAAAAGTAAAACTCCCAGTTATTTGACTAGCAAAAGATGGGTCTATTCAGGAATAAAAAAGAATTGCAATCCAGGACAAACAAACTGTGGCAAAACTGTAGACAAGTCCAGGGAACAAAGGAGAGACCCACTTTTTCTTTCTTTTTTTTTTCTTTTTTTTTTTTTTTTAGGAGAAAAAGGGTCAGTTATAAAAGCTGTTAAGAACTACAAGTCCATTGGAGGAAACTAGGAGTTCCTAGTGTGGTAGCTTGTCATTGGCTGAGCTGTTTCCCCGGGCGGATGGGGAAAGCATCTCTTCCCCTGGCTGGAGCAGTACAGTGGTCAAGTGCATCTCTTCCTGCAGGTTTTTGGGGGCAGGGTGTGAGAGCTCCCCCTGCTGAAACCAGCTGACTTCACTGTAGTGAGATTCCCATGACGGATTTCCACGCTTGTAGGAGAAATACGTTCTTTTCATATTACCTTAATGCTCTGCACAAATATTTCCAGTTCTCCCAGTGCTGGGCAAGTGGTGAGATTGCACTTTCCCGCTTTGCTGAGACTGAGTGTGGTCCTATGGCTGGCGTCAGGGAAATAGGCACACAAGTGATGTGGGTCACTTCTCTGCAGGACTTGAGGTGGAGTGGCCACTTGGCTATGGTCCTTTCCCAGTGTCTGGAGACTTTGGCAGTTATTATTGAGATGAAGCCTCCAATACCCTGAATCCCTAGTTAATCACGGGTGTGAGCAGGGCTCCCTACCACAACCCTGGACATTTGTGTTAAGCCACTGAAGGTCTGGCTGGTTTTTGGACTGAGACTATGCTGAGGGGTAGAGGGCAAGTGTGTATGCTTCAAGGTCTTCACCCCTCTGGCTCTTGAGATTCCAGACTAGCATTATATTTATAATAAAAGGGTAAGGCTTTTTCTGTGATTTCTAACGGTGCTAAGCATTTGAACTATTAGTTGCTACTGACGTAGGCTTCTCTCAAGGTAAAGATACTTTGGTATTAAGATTTTCATGGGCACCTGGGTGGATCAGTTGGTTAAAGCAGCTGACTTCGGCTCAGGTCATGGTCTCGCGGTCTATGAGTTTGAGTCCTGTGTCGGGCTCTGCACTGACAGCTGAGAGTCTGGAGCCTGCTTCAGATTCTGTGTCTCCCTTGCTCTCTGCCCCTCCCCCACTCATGCCTCTGTGTCTCTCTCTCTCTCTCTCTCTCTCAAAAGTAAATAAACATATATATATATATATACTTTATATATATAAAAGTAAAATATTTTCACCTCAGTCCCCCCCCCCCCCAATACTCATCTTTGAAACGAAGGACTTGTTAAACTTTTTCTGCCTTTCCCAGTGGGGACAAAGAGCTTGGAGGGAATCTGATATTCCTGTCACTGTCTGTCTACCTGGGGTACAGGGGTGTGTGAGGGGAGCAAGGATGGGATCCTCTCACCATCTGGGCAACATAGAGCAAGAAATCTTTCTCTGAGTGGTTGGGTGAAGAGTAAATACTGTTCCCTCTTGGTCGATTAGAGGAGAAAAGATTTACCTAGGGGCAGTGGCTACAGCCAGGAACCCGTGTGTCTGACTCTGAGGCCCCAGGTGCAGTGCTGGCTGTATTTCCCATGATTCTGGGGGCTATGGCCATTCTCCTGGGCAATAATCCTGTACCATTATGGGTTAAAATGTCATGCACAGGCTCTCTGGGTACCTAACAATTGTTTAAGTGTATTTTTTAAAAAAAATAATAATGGAAACTGTGTTCTGAAATCCAAACAACCAATTCACACAAGGACTTGAACAATGCACTAATTTTCTATGAAGGGAGTTGTGCTAGTTTGTAACCAAGCACCACACAACGGGTGGCCTAAAACAACAGCGATTGATTCTCACGGTTCTGAAGGCTAGAAGTCCAAAATCGAGGTGTCAGCAGGCCTGGCTTCCTGGGAAGGTTCTGGGGAAGGACGTTTCATTGCCTTTCAAGCTCTGTTTGTCCACTGGCTTGTCCGCATAACCACAGTCCCTGCTTCCGCCTTGCCTTGGCCGCCTTCTGGTGTGTCTGCGTCTTTGGATGGCATTATTCTGTTTCTTCTCTTGCTGTAAGAACTGTTACATAGTCAGATTAGATTAAGGCCCACCCCATGACCTTATCTTAGCCTGATTACATCAGTGAAGGCCATGTTTCCAAAAACAAGTCCTACTCATAAGTAGTAGACGTAGGATATCAACATGTCTTTTTGGGAGAAACTGTGCAACCCATAACAGAAGTTGAAATATGCCTCTGCTCCAGCATGCTACTTTAAGTCCATCCTGCTTCCCAGAGAGGAAGAAAGTAATCTTCTTAATTAATTAATTAATTAATTTATGAGAGCGAGTTGTGGAAGGGAGGCAGAGAGATAGAATCTCAAGCAGGCTCTTGGGATTGGTCCCACCACCCTGGGATCATGACTTGAGCCCAAACCACGAGTCTGACGTTCAAATGACTGAGCCAACAAGGCGCGTCAATCATGATTTTCAAAAAGTGGACAAGGGGCGCCTGGGTGGCTCAGTCGGTTAAGCCTCTGACTTCGGCTCAGGTCAGATCTCACCTTCATGGGTTCGAGCCCCGCGTCGGGCTCCGTGCTGACAGCTAGCTCAGAGCCTGGAGCCTGATTCTGGTTCTGTGTCTCCTCTCTCTGCCCCTCTCCCTCTCGTTCTCTGTCTCTCTCTGTATCAAAAAATAAATAAAACATTAAAAAAAACATTTAAAAAAGTGGACAAACTCAATAACAAAATGATTCACTAATGGACAAAGGACTGGAATAGACATTTCTCTAAGAAGACAAATGGACATTAAGTCGATGAACAGCATCAGGAGGACTTAGGCAAACCTAAATCAAACCCACAAGGAGAGGGCACCTGTTGGTTTAGCGTCTGACTCTTCATTTTGGCTCCTGTTGTGATTGATCCCAGGGTTGTGTTTGAGTCCCGCATTGAGCTCCACTCTGAGCATGGAGCCTGCTTGAGATTCTCTCTCTCTGCCCCTCTCCCCTGCTTGTCTGTGCGCTCTCTCTCATTCTTCCAAGATCAGACGAGATCGGGCGCGTTCAGGGTGGTATGGCTGTTCTCTTTCTAATTCTTAAAAAAACAAAAACAAAAAAACCCCCACAAAGCTAAGAACAACCCCACCCCCCCTACATATTAGGGTGACTATTATATTAAAACAACAGGTAAAACAAGCGTTGGTGAAGATGCAGATAAATTGGAACTTTGCATTGCTGGTGAGGACGTGCAGTGATAGAGATGCTGTGGAGAACAGTCTTGATTCCTCAAAATATTTTTTATTTATTTTTATTTTTTATTTTTGAGAGACAGAGAGAGACAGCGCAAGCAGGGGAGGGTCAGAGAGAGAGGGAGACACAGAATCGGAAGCAGGCTGCAGGCTCTGAGCTAGCAGTCAGCACAGAGCCCGACACAGGGCTTGAATCCACGACCGTGAGATCATGACCTGAGCTGAAGCCAGGAGCTTAACCAACTGAGCCACCCAGGCACCCCTTGATTCCTCAAAATATTAAACATAGAAGTATCTTATGGTCTAGCAATTCCACTCTGAGTGTATACCCAAAAGAATTGTGAACAGAGTCTTGGAGATAGCCCTACATTGATGTTTATAGCAACGTTACTCCCAAAAGCCGAAGGGGGGAAGTAATCCAGGTATCAGTGGATGAATGTGGCGTATACTTACAATGAAATATTCAGCCTTGAAATGGAAAGACGTGCATATGCTGTGATGTGGATGAACCTTCTGTTGAGTGACATAAGACAGCCACAAAGGGACAAAACATTGCATAATTCCTTTTATGAGGTCCTAGAGCAGTCAGATTCCTGGAGACAACAGTAGAATGGTGGTGGGTAGGAATTAAAGAAGCATAAACAAAACTATGTAGTATTCACTGACCAGTCTGATAAGTAGTACCCCTCTTCTCAGTCTAGATTCTGGGCCAGGGGCGAACTGTGACGCAGTGAGGCATCTGGCCTTTGAACAATCAAGCCCTGTCTTTTCAAGGCTATCTGGGAGGCTTCGTGTGGGACATCAAGCAGCTCCCTACCAGCACAGCCCAGAGTTTGGTCCTCTGTTACACAGGGCTGCTCTGGGAGGTGCAGAGTGCTCCTGTGCTCCCCACAGGTTGACTCCTGCCCAGGAAGACAGTGGGAGGAGGTTAGCCAAGCTTGCTCTGTTTATTCTTCCTAAATTTTCTAGTCTGATGTGTTACCATACTTCTCCAGTCAGGATGAAAATAAAGGGTTAGAACAAAGCAAAGAAGGATATCCTGAACTCCCCCACTAAAAGAAGCGTCAGGTATAGGGGAAGAAGTATTCACTTGCCATGTTCCCTACTAGTTGTTCTCTTAACCTATCATACGTGTAGATTAGCCCATGGTTAACCAGTGACTTGCTCATAGTCTAGAGTTTGCTCCCAGTGAAATGACTGTCCCTTTGGGTACTTCTCTAGCACTTCTGATGGGCAGTTGAGATTTTGAAGGCTCTGGCAGTTAATTACATAAATTCCAAGGCCACTCTGTGCCTGGACCTTAATTTACTTTCCTCTTTTTAGTTGCAAATGACACACAGCTGTGTTGTCTTGCATAGCTTTGAAGAGGTGTGTAGTGAGATCCAGTGACAGAGTTACCGTGCCAGTAACATAGTGATGCCTAAATTTGAATATAAACTTCTACTGTCAGGTTCCTAGAGAAAAATTAACTGCAGGATTGCCTGGCTTTGCGAGTTCAAGTCCAAATATGTTCAAAATAAAATTCTCTTGGCCCCTTCATACGTTCATTAATTCAGCAAATGTTTATTGAAAACTCAGTCTGGGTACTCCTCCAGTCAGTGGGGATGGGATATGTTGGTGCATAAAACAGGCCAACAAAAAAGCCTCCCCAAAACCTTTGCCCTTCTGGAGCTGACTTTCTGGAGACTTTGAGTCAAAACAAAGAAAAACCCAGAATTCACTTCCAATAAGCATATCTTACCAGGTCCTGTTAAGCTAAAGTATTTTTTTTTTAATTGGAAAAAAAAATTTTTTTTTTTTGGAGAGCTTGTGCATGTGTGAGGGAGGGGCAGAAAGAGAGGGAGACAGAGGATCTCACTGAGAGCTCAGAGCCTGATGTGGGGCTCGAAATCATGGACGATGAGATCATGACCCGAGCTGAAATTGGCCGCTCAGCCGACTGAGCCACGCAGGCAGGCTAAGGTGTTCTTGAAACGTAGTTGGTGGTCTGGTTCCTATGGCAGCCATAGTCCAGGCTGCTTCACGGGAAAGGCTGTCTTTACATAGTCTCTGACGTTGTACTGGTTCTCAGCCCCCGCTGTGTGAGGGGACACAGGTGATCACAGAACTGTCTCCCCAACCCCCACACCATTCCCCCAAACCGCCGCATTTTGAAAACAACCCAATCCTCTAATCTCAAAGTAGTAAAACAGGGGAAAATAAAACCTTAGAAGGAAGTATCTGGTGTTTCTGAAGACCGTTGTGCTGTAGCGGGGAGGGGCGCCCGCCCAGGGACACACGTTTCACTCGCCAGGGACTGGGCATTCTCTGGTTTTTGTCACAAGAGCTCCTTGTACTGCCTCTTCTGGATGTACTTCAATCTCAGGAACCTGATTCCTGGGGAAGATTGATCTCTAATATTTCACAGTCCAATCAAGTGCTAATTGGGAACCCTTTGTTGTGTTAGAGTGTGATTGTATGTGTACGTGCACATGGTGTTGGGACTCTTGAGTTGTCACAAAAACCACATGGATTCCAGCTTCCCGTCCATCACTAGCTTCTTGTCCGCAAACACAGAGTGGAATTTGGCTGGCTTACGAGCCCAGCACTGCCTATCAGACCTGTTAGTAACTTTTAAAACGGGGCACATTCTAGTTTTCTGAAGGCACACAGAAATCTGCTTTGCCATTTTAAACCAATAAATACTGTGTCAACCAGCAAATGTCAAAAAAGGCCTATAAAGCTGGTGCTCCCAACAGTGCGGTGGTCTCTCCCTGGTGCCTGCCTGCCAGCTCTCTGCTGTCTCGCTGGATTCTGGTGAAGTTTCTGGTGTCTGCACGCACCTGCCAGGGGAAGTTCAAGGTGCATCTGTGTGGCCTGCACAGAAAGGCTGCCTGCTAGAAGCCTGCGCTCGTGCCAGGGCCAAAGTGGCCTTGTTGTCGATGTGCGGCCCACACCTCGTCTTCAGGTTACAGCCTTGTGCAGCCGTCCCCCTACGGAAACGGCCGCTTGCCCGTGGACAGAGTTGCCGTGAGCTGGAGTTACCGACTCGGGTCAGAAGGTTGTGTGGTCTTAAGCTTAATGTTTCTTGCCCAGTCTGTTTTCTTTAAAACCAAGTCGTAACTGAAAAAGGGAGCTGGATTGCAGGATGGAGACTGCAAACCACCAGCATGTAAAAAAAAAAAAAACCATCTGACCTGTGCTTTGAACCACAGTGCCATCCACCTCGCTTCCGGCAGGAGCGTGGGTTACTCTCCGTGTGTTTTGCTCCTGCAAACATGGCTCCTTGTTGAGTTCCCGTGGTTTGTTGCTGCGTATGCCATATTTACAGTTTTGACAGGGCCCATTTCAAGAGTGCTTTTAAGAGTGGCTGAACTGATTGGAAAAATGCATTCTCCTGAAATGGCGAGAAGCCGCTGTCCCGAGCCTCACATGCTTCCTTGGGTTGCTGCAGTCACTGTGGTCCTTCTGGGCAATTCCATAAACCTCCCCGCTGATCCCACACTGCAGGGTAAACGCCTGGCTCGCCAGGACTCTGGCCTCCAAGACTCTGCTCCCGAGCATGGTCCGCACATGTTCAGGTTTGGTCGTTAACTTTTACGAGTGGTTCCGTGGCTTTTTCCACCTCCTGGTTATGAACCCATGAAAAATAGCACATACGTTATTAGGGATGAGATTATAGATGAATTACAATAGCAGATTCTATAATTAGAGAATCGTAGCCATAATTGTAGATGAGTTATAGATGACAAGTAGTTTGATGGACAGAGCTACGTTTGAGAGACATCCTTAGCCATCACCTCGGAGCAGAATCAGGGCAGGCCTCACCTGCACTTTTCCACCGTAGGACAGAGCCTGCTCCTGGGGGAGGACCCCAGGGCTGTGCTCAGTGGGCAGCAGGGCTGGGAAGAGGGTAAGGCCCTGGCTTGAAGTTGAGAAGGGGTGCCACTAAGCATTCAGTTATCAAGATAAATATTTAACATATCATTATCAACAATCAGAATTGATGTTAAAAAAAATCCATAGTGAGCAAAATATAAAAAATCCCCTTAAAGCTAGGATTGGTATTTCTGACTTTTCCCTTTGCCTCAGGCTCCAGTATGGCTTCAAGCCACAGGGTTCCAGATCCTGTCTTCAATTTAGTGCCTGAGGCAAATGCCCCTGCCTCACCCTTGTCCTTGACCCGCCACTTCACAGATTTACAGAATCCATTAATCACGTTATTTGGGGTTGAGGGAGCAAAAAAGAGCAAGGGCAGAAACCGTACACTAAATAAATTCCCTCCACATGGAAGGAACAAACTTGAGTGGGTTTAGAAGAAACATTCTCCCTGAGCATAAAAATTTCCAGGTCACAATGGACGGGAGTATTCACTGAGAGCAAAGTACAGAAGCGTGCGTTCGGAGGTAAGGAAAGAGTATTCCCTGTTAGAGTAAGTTCTACAGGCTGATGTGAAGGTAGCTTCCCTCTGGCCGTCCACTAATGGTGTTGATCACCTCGGCTAGACCGGCATTCCTAAATCTCTTGGGGGCATCCTCCTTGCTCCAAGTGTGGTCCATGGACCGAGAGAGTTTCAGCAGGACTAAGGAGATGGAGGGAGATGCGGAGTCTCAAGCCATAACGCAGACCTACTGAATCCGTCTGCAGTTTTTCACTAAATGTCCCGTTGTCTGTAAAGTGCAGCTCTCTGGGGGCACTTCCATAGCCTCCATTTTGAAATCCATCAGGCCAGCACCAGCTTCCTTCCTGTTTAAATGGCTTCACTGGAAATCCCGATTCTCCTTAGAAACTGACTACTAAGTATGTTTGTTCTTGGCTCTAAGGGGTAAGATGTGCTTTACTACACTCTGCTGGAGGAGGCTGAGTTTGTCAAAAGGTTGGTTGTCAAATTGTAGCTAGAAGTGTGAACAACAGTAATATGGTGAACCTTAGGGGTCAAACTTTTAGCACCTTGAATGATTTCAACAGAAGGTAGAGATTCATGAATACGTCAGTAACACATGCTGATGATTTTTGTTCAAGTTCTTTATTTTTCACTTTAGAATAAGATTGAAGCTCAGATATTGTACATATGTCTTCTTTTTTTTTTTTTTTGTTTGTTTTAAAATAAGTTGAAGACCAGGTACTATTTTGGGTTTTGAAGCCTAGAAAGCATTAGTGATATGATTTGTGAGTTCATAAAAACTCCAAGAAGCCCTGACATGACTCTGTGATTTGAAAGCTGTAAATTATAACTGTTTGTATTCAAATCTTAAGACTGGCATGCCATATGTAGACATAAATAAGGAATAAAATTAAAGTTCTTTATGGGTATAAAGTAATGAAACTAGTTTTTACATGTATGTGGCTTCTGAAAAGCCTTTATTTTATAATGGCCATATGAGGTAGCAAATTTATCTGTATTAAATTCAAATTACTGGGTTGGGTGTGATGAGTAACAGGAAGTTGTAGAAGATACGTAATGTACAAGCCCCTACTGAGTTTATAGTTCAGTCAGCAAATAAGGCACACAGCTGTTGAATACCCAGTACTAATATTCTAGAAAGTGATTTGTCCAAGTCATGTAGTTTCTCTCTTAGAGGTGGTTTCCTCACTTGTGAAATGAGAACATTTGAATTAGATCTTGAAAGTGTCTTCTAATATTGGGACATCTAGGCGGCTCAGTTGGTCAAGCATCTGACTCTCAATTTCACCTCAGGTCAGGATTTCATGGTTTGTAAGATCGAGCCCTGCATCAGGCTCCATTCTCACAGCACCAAGTCTGCTTGGGATTCTCTCTCTCTGCACCTCCCCTAATCATGCTCGCTCTCTCTTTCTCTCTCTCTCTCTCTCTCTCTCTCTCTCTCTCTTTCTCCCCATAAATAAACTTAAAAAAATTTTAAAATGCTCTCTAGTATTAATATGATAGCAAATTCAATGATAACATAAGGACTTAATATGATACAACTTTTTAGGTGTATCTATTCGCTGTAATAAATAAGGGAATTTCTGCCTTTGGAGAATAAACAACCGTTCTTCTTAAGCTATGATTTAGAAGGTAATCTCCTTTTCCTCCAAACTATTGAAATAGCTCAAATCTTACAGAAGTAGTTCTTTTCACTGACCATTTCTTTTGGTGCCTATTAATTATTAACTTTACAAATGATCAGAAAAATGCATATTTTGGTAACCTTTCTATTCAAGGGGAACTAAGTCTTTAATATTCTCACATCTTAACAAGTAGAGAATTCGTTCTCATTTAAAATATTCTCTGAAAAAGACATCTTTATGGCATTCTTAAAAAGGAAACTTGCTCTTTCTACTTTGTTCTGGAAGAGAAGGCTGCTGAAAGACATCTTGAGAAATTAACTCTTTGGCTGAGAATCATTTATCACAACATATTTGCCTTTTTAAAAAATGTTTGATTTTGCTTAATAAAAATATTGCTTCAATAGTAACTTTGAGGTGTTACAAATGACATTGCAATCATAGAAATACAAAGACAGTACTTTCTGGGTCAGGAGAAATCTCAATATCCTCTCAAAGAATATCAGTACAGCACGTGGTGGAAATGTACACACTGCCTTTCTTTAAAAAATTTTTTTTTTATGTCTTTTATTTATTTTTGAGAGACAGAGAGAGACAGCGCAAGCAGGGGAGGGTCAGAGAGAGAGGGAGACACAGAATTGGAAGCAGGCTCCAGGCTCCGAGCTAGCTGTCAGCACAGAGCCTGACGCGGGGCTCGAACCCACGAACGTGAGATCTGACCTGAGCGGAAGCCGGCTGCTTAACCGACTGAGCCACCCAGGCGCCCCCACACTGCCTTTCAAGTGGGAGAGGAATGGTTGATATTGGCCGTCAGACAAAATGGTTGACTTTTTAACTTTTTTGACAAAATTCTTGAGGGAATTCTGGTAACCCTTTCCTGACCATCGCTTTATATTCAGAGCGATGATTTGTAGCTGTTGTTTACTTTTTTAATTTTTAACAAATTTTTATATTAGAGAGCAAGAGCAAGGGAGAGGGACAGAGAGCATGAGAGAATCTTAAACAAGCGCTGTGGTGAACATGGAGTCTGATACGGGGCTCAATCCCATACCCTACCATCAGGACTTGAGCTGAAATGAGAACTCAGACCCTTAACTGACTGAGCCACCCAGTGCTCCAAAGCTGTCGTTGTTGTTAGTGAAGGTTGATCTTCCAACTAACCATGGAACTGTTAATCTTGAGAATTTTTTAGTATCCAAATCATTGTACCACTATTTTTTTTTTTTTACTGTTACAAAGGTGGAAAACACTTATGTAAACTTATTTCCTGTCAAAACTCTGCTGAAGTATTTGTTCTCAGTGCATTTTTTTTTTGTGATTTTTTTTTTTTTTTTTTTTTGGTTAGCTTTGCTCACCAAGTTTGGAATTTGTATTTTGTGAATTAAATTGTAAACCTGATTATACTAAGCAGTCATGTGAAAGTTGGGATGGTTGGTGGATTCTTTACTTTATTACTCTTTACAAACTACTGACTTGTAAATCTAAAACATTTAAACTTGAGTGGAATTTCACAACAGTTAGAAATGTTTTTATATTCTAATGACCTGGAAAAATACTTTTAAAATGTATAAACTTTAAAAGTAAAACTCGGGTCTTATATCTATAATACAGACATATTAACTCTCCCCCTCACTTCACCTAACAATTGGGCAGACTATGTTAAGAGCCTTACAAACAAATCATAATCTTTGGCTCGGTAATGGTTTTATTTCTAGGAAGTTTTTCCAAAGGAAATAATCACAGGTAGTCAAAGATTGCAAAAATGTTTGGCGTTATTTATAGAGAAAAACTAGAAAGAACCTAAATATAGAATATCTATAACTATTATACATTTATATTCTATAATGCAGTTACTTGAAAAATAACTTGAAATGCTGTGACTATATTCCATTTTAATCAGGGTTTTGTTTTTAAATCATTTTTTAAAAATGTACTTTGGAAGAAGGAGCTCAGGAAGTAAAACTCCATAATTAAATCTAATGACTGTGTTTATATAGACGAATGACTTTTGTGATTTATGTTAAAAGCTTCTGTTGACAGTGCTCATATTTGTTTTACCAGAATCTCTTAAATATTGACCTGTGTAGAAACAGACAAATGTAACATATTTGCTGACTTCTGACATTTCCACTCCACACACGTAAGTCTAAAAAATGAATAAATATACTTCTTGAATTAAATTTGTAGCTTGAACATGTTTTTTACCGAAGGATTAAAAAAATTGTGCGTCAGCAAAACTTTTATTAGGGTGCTAGCCAAACAACTATTACTTCAGTGACTTCTTTATTGACTTAAAGAACTATGGTGGGAAAATAATAATTTATATTTTCCATCATATATAAATCATATAGCCCTTATTTTGGGATTCAAAAAATTTTTTTAATGTTTTATTTACTTTTGATACAGAGAGAGACAGAGCACGAGAAGGGGAGGGGCAGAGAGAGAAGGAGACAGAATCTGAAGCAGGCTTCAGGCTCTGAGTTGTCAGCACAGAGCCTGACGGAGGCTCGAACCCATGAACGTGAGATCTGACCTGAGCTGAAGTCGGAGGCTTAACCGACTGAGCACCCAGGCGCCCTCAAAATCTTTTTTTGAACAAGTGTGTGTGCTCATGCCCCCCCCCCCCCCATGTCCAGTGTTTGTGTGTGCACGCATACGTGCTGTTGAGAGAAACATTGGAGCCTGCCTTCTCCACCCGCTGCCCCCCACCCCCCCATGGACAGGCTGAGTTCAGGATGCGTGGCCAGAAACACAGAGCGCTGTCTGCGAAGATACCGATCCTTTCAGTTGTTCCATGCTTCCTGTTCTCCTGGTTGTATTTAGGTCACTGAAGTGTGATTACAGAGAGAGGATTACAAAATAGAAAAATGAGATCTCTTAATTGACAAGGTTACACGTCACAGAATGCCATTTCCCTCCCTCATGTGTAATTTATATCTTTAGGACAGAACCATGACATCTGATTGACATTGAGCCAGGAATAGAAATTCAATTCAGTTGAAAGTATATCCTCTATGACTTACTTGAAGTCCTCACTTGGGCATTTAGGCCCTTTTTTAAGAACTTCAGGTGGGTTAAAAGCATCATCAAATTGTAGTTATTTGCAAAAGTCCTTGGATTTGAAAGCTTTAATGGGTTGTTTTTAATTATTTTTTTTTTAGTGGCCAACTGAGTGGTTGTCAGTATGTTTATGATATTGCGCAATCATCACCATAATCTTGAGAACATTTTCGTTTGGGTGACTCTCCAAAGAAACACCACCCGGGTCACTGCTCTTTGCCTTCCCTCTCACCCTCTCTGTGCTCTGGAGAATCACTGATCTATTTTGTCTCTATAGATTTGCCTGTTCTGTACATTTATGTAACTATAACACGTAATAACTAATCTTTGGTGACTGGCTTTTTTCACTTAGTATAATATTTTAAGCTGTAACTCTGTATTCATGTTGTAGATGTATCTATACTCAGGTTTTTTCTGTTGCGCATTGTTTCTTCTGTTGTATGGGCATGTAACAGTTATTTATTTTTAAATTTATTTACCAGTTAATGGACATAAGCTTCCACTTGGCTGTTATGACTCATGCTTTTATAATCATGTACATTTGCACAGATGTTTGTGTAGACATATGTTTTCATTTCTCTTTAGTAGAAACTTAGGAGTAGAATTGCTGTTATACAGTTGAACATTTTTAGGGACTTGCAACAGTGTACCACGTTAACTATTAAGAATCAATGGTGTTTTTCCACCTTTGAAGTATGTTTGAGATAGGGAATGAAAACAAGGAAAAGAGAAATGATAATGTCCTAATCTTCATTGATCTTTAGCGTATTTGCTGTGTTTGCCAGGTCTGTCTGGTAATCATTCTCCATGCAAACACTAAGGGTCCTTTCTGAATCTGAAAATGTCCTTATTACTAATTATGTTGGGATGGTGGGAATAAGTTGGGAGTCTCCTCAGCTAATTAGGACCAATGGTTAACCAACAAGGAGAAGCTATTAGATTTCGGTTCCTTCTCTCTTCTGAGAAATAAGAATCAATGGGAATAGGGAGGAGGCATGTGAGAAGTGAAGTCAGTCACAGGGCAAATTTTTGCAGTGCCTCTGTCTTCTGCCCCATTTTCTCAAATACAAAAACATTTTTGAAAAGGTGTGATACTTGAGCCACTTTGCCCCTATCCACAGGTTTAAGTTCCAAATGTAAGAAAAAAGTGGTTGAAATTAAGTGGTGACTTGTTAATTTTTCTAATACTTAACTTGAATTGATCATTTTATTTCTTCCAGGGAACAACAAATCATTACAACTTGAGAGCATCTTAGAAACTTTCAACTGTGCTAAAAAAAAAAAAAAAACAACCCTAGAACATAGACAATTTTTCCTTTCCTTTCACTTGAAAGGATTTAAAGAAGAAAGAAAATGGCAGAGGCTTAAAGTTAATATTCAGGATGAATGATGAGAATTCAGATACGAAGACAGAAGATGAACTGCAGTCCTTACTTCTCAGTGGTAAAAATGAAAATACCCGTGCATACAACCCAAATTCCCCACATACACAGAAGTCCTCGGCTGATAATGTGAGTTGGACCTCTGCCAACCCAGATGACATGGTGGTTGATTATGACACCAGCTCTGCCGTGGACATTGATGAAACTATTGCTTTAACTCCTCAGTGTGTTGACGTGCTTCATCACCAAAAGTCGTCAAGGGAGTTGATTAGGAAGGAGGTGTTAGACATCCATAAAGACTCCGCACGTCATTCTTGTGTGCATGTTGTACATACAGAGGAACCAAAGTATCTGCCGAACAGTTGTCCTTCCCTAGAACCATTACAGGACCAGAGTGCTGAGACATCACTGCCTTTCGTGTGGAAACCCAACGATGATGATTTGAACTCTTCAGACTATCTTACTGCCTTGGAGCTAAACCAAACATTTGACATGACGGTGGATGATGTTAACTGCACGTTTGTAACACATCATGCCATCAGTAAGAGTCAGTCTTTGCATACCACTGGGAATCTGCAGCCGACTGGCATGAGGAGTGGAAATCCATCTTTATCCTGTTTGATTCATACACCTCCCCATTCTGATAAGATACATATGAGAGAAGTGAATTACAAACAAGACAGCTTTGAAAACCCTCAAGCCACAGTAGCAGAGGCCCAAGATACAACTTACACAGCATTTCCTGATGTGATGCAAATTGATACTGTTGTTCCAGATCTTGTTATTGAATGTCAATATTCTTCAGGACAGGTCACCAGTGACTACACAGATGGGTCACAGCGAGGATTAGTTGGAGAAAAAGAGATACAAGCCCCAGCGCCAGTTTCTGAGGGCGTGGATGTTCCCAATGGGGCTGTATTACAAGAGCTCTTTTGTTTATCTAAAGATGAACCACATAGTGAGACACATTCACAGGGCTCATATAGGCAAAAGGAAATGGGCCAAAATCTGAGAGAAACAGTGTCCAATTGTCTTATAGATGATGAATGCCCTTTACTGGTGCCAGCTTTTGATAAAAGCGAAGCCCAAGTGCTGAACCCAGAACATGAAGTCACAGTGGCTGGAGATACACATGATGCGTCTCAGAAAAAGGACTTGGAAACCCAAAATCGTACAATAGAATTGATACTGACTAGCCCACTGGGCCAGAAGATGGCTTCATCAGTCGAACTGAGTTGGGATGCAACAGATATGGCCATTAACACGAATCATACTGTTTGCATGTCAACACCAGTCCTACAGCCCCCCAGAGCAACACTTTCTATTTCACCTATTGAAGTGGCAGGGAAATGTAGTAAAGTGGAGAAGAGTCATCAAGAGCTTAGAAATGTACCAAACTTGAAGGGGGCACCTATGAACATGTGTAAACCTAACCTAGGAAAATTAACAACTAAAATGAATACTCCTATAGGCAGCAAAGTTAGAAAAACTGAAATTATTAGTTACCCAAGACCAAACTTCAAGAATGTCAAAGCTAAAGTTATGTCTAGACCAGCATTACAGCCCAAAGACCCTGCTCTATCAAAGGTCACCCCCAGACCTCAGTTAACCTCATCACCCTTGTCTGTTTCTTCAAGACAGTTGACAGCTTTGAGCAAAACACCAAGGTCTGACTTGAATGCAGATACAAAAGCCGAAATCCTAATTAACAAGACGCATAAGCAGCAATTTAATAAACTCATTACTAGCCAGGCTGTGCATGTTACAACTCATTCTAAAAATGCTTCACACAAGGTTCCAAGAACAACATCTGCCATGAAATCGAATCAGGAAGATGTTGACAAAGCAAGTTCTAATTCAGCATGTGAGACCGGGTCCGTGGCTACCTTTTTTCACAAGATGAAAGGCATAGTCCCTGTTAAAATGGAAAGCGAAGAATGCTTGGAAATAACATATGCTTCCGACATCGATAGGATTAGCCCTGAAAAGAAGGGTGAAAAAGAAAATGAGACACCTATGGAAAATCAAGAGCTAAAAAAGGAAATCATGAATGAGACCTTTGAATATGGTTCTCTGTTTTTGGTAAGTGAGATTTTTCCCTACTTCAGAGAAGAGTTGGACGAAGCTGAGTAGGTCTTAGGAGTTGGTCCTTGCAAATAGTCAATAGTATTACAGAATTAGGTGTGCAGATTTGCTTTCTGGTCAATTATTTTGCTTTCTGGTAATTCTTTGTCTTCTTAGTTACACACTTCAGAGTGTTAATTGGTTACAAGATAGGAAAACTGCATATGGGGAAAAAAATCCTCAAGCACAGTATTTTGTATTGAGTAGCAGTTGTTCCTTTTAGTAAGGGGAAAGAGAAAGCTACTGCAATATTTTGGTGTAATTAGTTGAAGTTAAATACCTGATTATATGATGATATTCTATATCTCTGGGGGAGGGGAACAAAAGAAGGTTTGTTTATGAACTTTAAAATGCCACATTTAAGAAATGGCTGGGGAGAGCCGGTAAACAGTCTGAGCACAAAAATAACTCCTGGTCTCTTGGGGAGGAAGCTGGCCTGGGAAGTGGAGCCGTCTTCTGTGACCTGGAGGATTGGGATTCTGCCCCTGGCCAGCTAATACGAGGTGAAAGGACTGCACTAGGTGATGTCTGGGGTGTCTTGCAGCCCGAACCTGTTGACCCTGCTACATTAAGATGAGCCCCTTTTATTCACGTACAGTGAAAAGCAGTCTGTAGCACCTGTCACATATTTGATGGGGGGGGGTGGGGGAGAAGGAGACTGCATAGTCCCATTCAAACAGAAAATTCACAGGTAGGTTAAAGATTTTTCTTTAAACATACCTGTGTCTTTGTCAATAGCATGAAGAAACTAGTTTTCCGAGTTTGAAAAACATTTGTCAGGCCATTCTTGGGCTTTGCCTACTCGTCCTCAGCCCTGTTTTTCGCAGAAGGGACTTAGGCATATTTTTGGCCCCACGTCGACCTTTCTTGGGCTCCTGTCCTCCGGGCCAGGAATGGACCTGGGTGCTGGGTAGGAAGGCAGATGGGAGACACCTTTGTTGCATGTGGAGGGCTCATGGCCCAGAGGAATGCAGCTCCTAAGGTGAAGTGTTCAAGGGCTGTTTCAGGAGTGTTTTCAGGGTGTGTGGGGAGTTGTTTGTCCTTTTAGGAGGTAAGTTAGGAAAGACCAGATATTCTTGAGCTGTATCAGTTTAGAGATGTTTTGGATTTTATAACTTTTTGGGAGAAGAATGACATACCCTAACGATGTCTAAATTAATGTGATTGTCTATTTCAAAACTCTGGTTTTTAAGTTCTTTTCAAGTCAAACATAGGGCACTTGTTTCCTAGCATTTGTATTTTGATATTTTGCCAAATTACACTATAATGTCTGGTAATTCTAATCAACATTCTTAGTTTGGTGTTTATAGCTGCACATAAAAACAATACATTTATTCCTCCCTGATTTATGGGAGGCTTTCATTATTCATCTACACCCAACTGGAAGTCTCTCTAAAAAGCATTTGGTTTGAATATAAATTGGTTGTCTAATACTGAAATGAAAAGCTTTTCTGTGTGCACCGAGTAAATCTTAGGCTTTCGTTCTGCGCCCGGGAAACAGCTGTTTTTCAGGCTCGCGTTGGGATATTGAAGTCAGGTGACAGAATCATCAGGTTGGCCTGGATCCCGGCACTTTTCATTTCTGGAACCTTGCAGTTAGGATTCCCATATTTTCAGCATGGTCACTTATCAACTGGTATTAAAAGAAAAAACCCCACCATCCTCATTCTTTACTCGTGTCTTAGCTGCAGTGCTCTCCTAAAAGCACCGTTTCGCCTCGGGCGTGTCTGCACGTATCGGGGGAAGGGACAGGCCACAGGCTGTGTGCTTGTAGGGAGCCGGAGGAGTGAGCCCTTGCGTCACGGTTTCTTGGTCACTTCCGCAGTAGCCAAAGGTTGTAGACTTCCCCGGGTCCACGAGGGATGTTAGTTTCCAGTGTGCTCTGTTGGTCTTGGGCTGCGTGAGGCCTTGAGTTGACCGAATTCTCAGGTTGCGTACAGTCTCTCAGCTTTGGGTCAGATTTGTCTGAAACTTCAGAAAGGTTCTTGTTTGGAAGAAGGAATTTGATTTTAATTTGATACTGGTGTCATGGAGCTACCCATCACGAAGGTTATGTATTGGTGATTGTGTGTTAGATCAAGAGGGTGGGGAATTACCTAAAAGGAAAGGAACTGATACTTTTTTGATGCCTCCTCTGGACCACTCTGCTCAGGTTTTGTATATTTTTATTCTGTCATTAAATTTTCCCAGTAATATATACATCATTCACTCTTTCCAGTAACTACAGGCCACTTGTTAGCCACATTTAAAGGCTTCAGAGAGAGTACTTTTTTGGGGGAGGGGGGTCTTTTTGTCTTTTTATTTTATTTTTTTATAGTTTAAGTTAGTTTTTTATAGTTCAAGTTGGTTTTCATCTACCACCCAGTGCTCATCCCAACAAGTGCCCTCCTCCATGCCCATCACCCATTTCCCCTCTCCCCCACCCCCATCAACCCTCAGTTTATTCTCAGTATTTAAGAGTCTCTTTTGGTTTGCCTCCCTTCCCCTCCTTAACTATTTTTCCCCCTTTCCTCCCCCATGATCCTCTGTTAAGTTTCTCCTGTTCCACTTATGAGTGAAAACATATAATGTCTGTCCTTCTCTGCCTGACTTATTTCACTTAGCATGACACCCTCGAGTTCCATCACGTTGCTAAGAATGGCCAGATTTCATTCTTTCTCATTGCCATGTAGTATCCCATTGTATAGATAAACCACATCTTGATCCACTCATCAGGTGATGGACATTTAGGCTCTTTCCATGATTTGGCTATTGTTGACAGTGCTGCTATGAACATTAGGGTACATGTACTCCTATGCATCAGCACTTCTGTATCCCTTGGGTGAATTCCTAGCAGTGCTGTTGCTGGGTCATAGGGGAGATCTGTTGTTAAGTTTTTTGAGGAACCTCTATACTGGGTTCCAGAGTGGCTGTCCCAGTTTACATTCCCACCAACAGTGTAGGAGGGTGCCCGTTTAAAGGCTTCAGGGAGATTACTTAAAACACACACAGCTGGTAAGAAGTAAAATTGAGATTGAAACTCAGGGCTCCTGCCTGGGGTCCTAGCCCTTTCTGCTTCATAAACCACAGGGTTTCAAAATTTTGCAGAATATTGGCTCGAAAGGCAGAGTAAATTTGAGTTAACCGGCTTACAGAAGTGAATCTTTAACAAAACTGTGGTTTATTTTTTAAAAGGTTTTTTCTGGGGGATTGCCTTAACCCGCAGGTAGAGGTAAATGTTTATAGTTTGTGGACAATCAACTGCTCTAGGAGGCCAATTTTTATGTAGTCCTCTTAGGATATTTGCCCTGTTTTTTTTTTTTTATCAACTCTGTAATATTTAAGTTTTTTATTTTAATTCCAGTATCATTAACAGACAATGTTAGTTTCAGTTGTACAGTGTAGTGATTCAACAATTTTGTACATTACTCAGTGCTCACTGCGAGAAGTTTACTCTTAATCCCCTGCACCCATACCCTTAGTCACCTCCCCTCTGGTAACCATCAAGTCTCCATAGTTAAGGATCTGTTTTTTGGTTTATCTCTCTCTTTTTTTCCTCTGCTTATTTGTTTTGTTGTGTGTGTGTGTGTGTGTGTGTGTGTGTGTGTGTGTGTGTGTATGTATTTTTGAGAGCAAGAGTGCAAGTGGAGGGGGAACAGAGAGGGGAGAGAGAATCCCAAGCAGACTCTGTGCTGCTTGCACTCCATCTTGGTGGGCATGGAGTGCTGTGCGGTTCCATCTTGGCAACTATGAGTTAATGACTTGAGTCAAAATCAAGAGTCAGACACATAACCAACTGAACTGCCCAGCACTTCTGTTTTGTTTCTTAAGTTCTACATATGAGTAAAATCATAATTGTATTTGTCTTTCTCTTATTGACTTATTTCATGTAGCATTATACTCTCTGGCTCTATCCATGTTGTTGCAAATGGCAAGATCTCATTTTGTTTTTGGCTGGATACTATTCCATTGTACATAGACACGTATACACACACACATATCATATCACATTTTCTTTGTCCATTCATCTATTGATGGACACTTGGGATACTGCCTTAATTTGGTTATTGTATTACTGTAGATAGTGCTGCAGTAAACATAAAGGTGTGTGTGTCTCTTTGAATTAGCATTCTTGTTTTTTTTAAAAATCATTATCCTGCAGTGCAATTACTGGATTGTAGGGTAGTTCCATTTTTAACTTTTTTGAGGAACTTCCATAATGTTTTCCAAAGTGGCTGCACCAGTTTGAGTTTCCACCAACAGTACCAACGGTTCCTTTTTCTTCACATAGTCGCCAACACTTATTTCTTGTGTTGTTGATTTTAGCCATCCTGACAGGTGTTAGATAATATCTTATTGTGTTTTGATTTGCATTATCCTGATGATAAGCGATCATTTCATGTATCTGTTGGCCATCTGGATATCTTCTTTGTAGAAATGTCTGTTCATGTGTTCTGTCTGTTTTTGAATTAAATTTTTTTTTTTTGGTGTTGAGTTGTGTAAGTTCTTTATATATTTTGGATACTAACCATTTATTAGGTATGTTATTTGCAAATATCTTCTCCCATTCTTATGTTGTCTTTTAGTTTTGTTGATTGTTTGCTTTGCTATACAGAAGCTTTTTATTTTGATGTAGACCCAATGGTTTCTTTTTGCTTTTATTTCCCTTACCTTAGGAGGCATATCTAGGAAAATGTTGCTACTGCTGATGTCAGAGACATTTCTGTCTACGTTCTTTTTTAGGATTCTTATGTTTTCAGGTCTCACATCTAGGTCTTTAATTCATTTTGGATATGTTTTTGTGTATGGTGACAGAAAGTGGTCTCTCTCCATGCTGTCCAGTTTTCCCAACATCATTAATTAAAGAGACTTTTTCTTATATTCATTCCTCCTTTGTTGAAGATTTATTGACCATATAATTGTGAGTTTATTATGGAGCTATCTATTCTGTTCTTTATGAGTCTGTTTTGGGGCCAGCACCATACTGTTTTGGTAACTATAGTTTTGTACTATAACTTGAAGTCCAGAATTGTATTACCTCCAGTTTTGTTTTACTGTTTCACAGTTGGTATTTGGGGTCTTTTATAGTTCCATACAAATTTTACAATTCTTTATTCTAGTTTTATAGATATTTCACTAAATGTGTAGGTTGCTTTGGGCAGTATAGACATTTTAACAACCTTTTTTCTTGTCTGTGAGCATGAAATGTCTTTCCCTTTCTTTGTGTCCTCTTCAATTTCTTTCATCAGTGTTTCATAGTTTTCAGAGTAGAGGTCTTTCCCATCTTGAGTTAATTTTAATGCTAGATATTTTATTATTTTTGGTGCAATTGTAGATGGGATTATTTTCTTAATTTCTGTTTCTGCTGCTTCATTATTAGTGTATAGAAATAGATTTCATGGTGCACCTGGGTGGCTCAGTTAAGCAACTGGCTCTTGATTTTGGCTCAAGTCATGATCTCACAGTTTGTGAGATCTCTCTCCCTCTCTCTGTTCCTTGCTTGCTATCTCTCAAAATAAATAAACCTAAAAAGAAATGTAACAGATTTCTGTACAAATTTTGTTGATTCCTGCAAATTTACTGAATTTATTTATCAGTTCTAGGAGTTTTTTTGATGGAGTCTTTAGAATTTTCTATATATAGTATCATATCACCTACATATAGTGAAAGTTTTACTTCTTCCTTACCAGTTTGGATACCTTTATTTCTTTTCTGATTGTTTCCACTGGGACTTCCAGTACTATGTTGAATAAAATAGTTGAGAGTGGACATCCTTGTCTTGTTCCTGACCTTAGGCAAAAGGTCTCAGTTTCTCCCCATTGAGTATGTTGTTAGCTGTGGGTTTTACATATATGGCCTTTAGTATGTTGAGGCATGTTCCCTCCAAACCTACTTTGCAGAAGGTTTTTTTTCTTAAATCATAAATGGATATTGTACTTTGTCAGATGCTTTTTTTCCCCCTCTGTTGAAATGATATGGTTTTTGTCCTATTACTTGTTTTCCTTTCTCTTCTTGATGTAATGTATCATGTTGATTGATTCTCAAATACTGAACCACACTTGCGTTTCAGCAATAAACCCCACTTGATCTTGGTGAATGATTTTTTTAGTGTATTATTGGATTCGATTGCCAGTATTTTATTGAGGAATTTTGCATCTATATTCATCAGAGATATTGGCCTATAGTTCTCTTTTTTGGGGTGGCTTTATCTGGTTTTGGTATAAGGGTAATGCAGGCTCACAGACTGAATTTGGAAGTTTTCCTTCCTCTATTTTTTTGGAAAGGTTTGAGAAGAATATATATTAACTCTTCTTTAAATGTTTCATAGAATTCATCTGTGAAGCCATCTGGTCCTGGACTTTGTTGGGAGTTGATTATTGACTCAATTTCATTACTAGTCATTGGTATTTTCAAATTTTCTCTTTGCTCCTGCCTCACTTTTGGTAGGTTATATGTTTCTAGAAATTTATCCATTTCTTCTAGGTTGTCCAATTTATTGGCATGTAGTTTTTCATAATATTCTCTTATAGTTGTTTGTATTTCTGTGGTGTTGGTTGTTATTTCTCCTCTTTCCTTAATAGTTTTGTTTATTTGACTCTTGTCTTTTTTCATGAGTCTGGCCAGAGGTTTATCAGTTTTGTTGATCTTTTTAAAGAAACATCTCCTCCTGGTTTCATTGATCTCTGTTTGTTATTGGTGTTGTTTCTGTATCTTTTATTTTTGCTCTAATCTTTATTTCTTTACTTTTGCCAGTTTGGATTTTCTTTGTCATTCTTTTTCTAGCTCTTGTAGGTATAAGGTTAGGTTTTTGGCTTGTTAGCAGTTTTTTTTTCTTCAGTAGACATGTATTGCTATAAACTTCCCTCTTAGAACAGCTTTTGCTGCATCTCAAAGATTTTGGGCCATTGTATGTTTTCATTTTCATTTGTTTCCATTTAATTTTTTATTACTTCTTTTATTGCTTGGTTGACCTGTTGTTTTAGTAGTGTGTTATTTAAACTCCATGCATTTGTGCTCTTTCCAAATTTTTTCTTGTGATTTCTGGTTGATAGCATTATGGTCAGACAAGAGGCATGGTATGACTTTGATCTTTTTGATTTTGTTGAGACTTGTTTTGTGGCCTAATGTGATCTTTTTTGGAGTGCACTAGAAAAGTAGGTGTATTTTCCTGTTTTAGGATTAAAATGTTTTGAATATATCTGTTAAATCCTTCTGTTCCAGCATGTCATTCAAAACCATTGTTTCCTTGTTGATTTTCTGTATGGATTATGTCTGTCATGTAGGTGGTGTGTTAAAGTCCTCTACCATTACTTGTATTAGTATTAATTAGTTCCTTTGTTACTGTTTTATAAATTTAGGTGCTATCATTTTGGGTGCAGAAATATTTACAGTAGTTATATCTTCTTGTTGGATTGTCCCCATTATTATCACAGAGTGTCCTTCTTTGTCTCATGTTAGTCTTTGTTTTAAATCTATTTTGTCCAATGAAAAATGTACTCTGGCTTTTATTTGACATTCATTTGCATAGTCAATGTTTCTTCATCCCTTCACTTTAAATCTCCATCTGTCTTTAGGTATGAAATGAGTCTCTTGTAGAAAGCAGATGGAAGGGTATTGTTTTTTTATTCATTCTGTCACCCCCATGGCTTTTGGTTGGAAGGTTTAGTCCAGTTACAGTCAAAGTAATTATCAATAGGTATGTATTTATTGGTATTTTGTTACTTGTTTTGTGGTGGTTTTTGTAGTTTTCTCTGATCTTTCTCTTGCTCTCTTTCATGATTTGACTTTTTTTTTTTTTAATGTTTGCTTTTGAGAGAGAGAACACTAGTTGGGAAGGGGCAGAGAGAGGGCGACACAGAATCTGAAACAGGCTCCAGGCTCCAAGCAGTCAGCAGAGAACCCAACACAGGGCTCGAGCTCAAGAGCCGTGAAATTGTGACCTGAGCTGAAGCTGGATGCTTGACCGACTGAGCCACGCAGGTGCCCCTGTTTGATGGTTTTCTTGACTGATATAAAGAAAAAAGAGAACTGAATCGAAGTAGATCTTTTATGTTTTAATTTGTGGCCAACATTAAGTTTATATAACATCTACTGCATATAGTGGCCTCTATGTAGTTGATGGTTGCTTAAGTTTGAACCCATTCTTTACTTTTCCTGCCACCCCCCAGCACATGTCAGATATATGGTTTCATATTTTACATTCTTTTATTTTGTGAATTACTTGATTGTTTGTTACAGAAATACTTAATTTTACTTATTTTATGTTTTGTACTTTTCACACTCTCACTTATGATCTTTGTTTTTCCACACAAATAGTCCCCTTTAGTATTTCTCATAGGCCTGGTTTAGTGGTCATGAACTTCTTTAGTTTTTGTTTGAAAAATTCTTTCTCTCCTTCTATTCTGAATGATAGCTTTGCCAGATAGCGTATTCTTGGCTGCAGATTTTCTCCTTTTAGCACTTTGAATGTCTTTTTGGCCTGCCAGAAATATCCACTGATACCCTTACAGGGTTTCTCTGCTTGTATGTAATTGTCTTTTCTCTTGTTAATTTTAACATTCTTTATCACTACTTTATTCCATTTTAATTCCTATGTGTCTTGATGTGGACCTCTTTGGGTTTGTTTGTTTGTTTATTTATTTATTTATTTGGTGGGGATCTTTGTGCCTCCTAGATCTAGATATCTGTTTCTTCCAGAATAGAGAAGTGCACATCTCTTATTTCTTCAAGTAGATTTTCTTCCTCCTTTTCTTTCTCTTCTTCTAGATCCTTATATTGTGAATGTTATTACACTTGCTAGAATCACTGAGTACCCCGAGCCTATTCTCAGCCTGCATAATTCTTTTTTCTCTCACTTGTTCATCTTATTTTCCATCACTCTGTCTTCCAGGTTGTTGGTTTCGTTCGTCTGCTTCCTCCAGCCTGCTATTTATTCCACAAGTGCATTTTTAATTGCAATTATTCTATCCTTCATCTGTGATAGGTTCTTTTTTTCTCTGTGTTAAGGGTGTCCTAAGTCCAGTGAGTATGTTCATGATAATTACTCTAAGTTTTCTATCAGGCATATTACTATCTCTGTTTCACTTACGTCTTTTGCTATGATTTTTTTCCTGCTTTTTGAAGTGGGACATATTCCTTTGTCTCCTCATTTCACCTAACTCTGTTTGTTTCTGTGTGTTAGGAACGTCAACTATGTCTTTTGCTCTTGAAAGCAGTCTACAGGGCCCACACTTTTAGCAAGGTGGTGTGGGTCCTCTTCACAGGGGACTCACTGCTGCCTCCAAGACCCGGCCAGCCTGGGTTTCTCTGCAGGGCACGTGCGGTGAGAGCATGGTGCCACAAGCTGTTCCCACAGGTCCCCTTCCACTGGGGCTGTGCAGCCACTGTGGAGACCAAGGGCTGGCTGAGGCAGCTCTGGGAAGCATGGCAAGTGGGGTCTTGGTGCCATAAGCTGTGGATGCCGGTCCTTTTCCTCAGGGGAAGCACGTCTGGGTGGGGGTATAGTTTTAACAAGGTGCACACATCCTCCAAGAAGAGTCAGAGATGCGATGGTGGCAAGGTTTTGGTCATCTTCTGGGGGAAGGAATCCATAGAACCAGTACTGAGGCGGGCCCAGCAGGAGGGGGACAGAGCATGGTGTAAGCAAGCAAGGGAGTTAGTGCTGGCTATTTCCTGCAGTTGGCTTTGTGATTATGTTGGGGTGGGGGAGGGAAATGGCACCTGCCAGCTCGTACTCTGAGATTCATAACTAACTTTTCCTCTTGTGTACCCGAGGCATTTTTCAAATTACTGCCCCTTAGCTATATCTCCTTGGGCTTTTTTGAGGTATCTCTTTAAGGGTGACGTTTTCAGATTAGCTCCATCATTCATTGGCAGAATGACATCGGGCAAATTATGTAGTCTCTAGGAGGCTCAATTTTGCTAATGTAAAGGGAGGATACAAAATATGACTTAGGGTGTTGGAATTTTTCCTTGAATAAAGCTCAGAGTTCCACCTCCTCTATGTAGAATGGGAGCATTTATTGGCTGCCTACGGTGCACTATGTATGACAGTGGTTGTTGGGATATAGAAAAGAAAGCAGCCACCTCTGGCCAAGCCTAGTGCCTGATACGGTGGGTGATATTAGACGATAAACTAGAAGGGGGTGTTAACTATTTAGTTGGGAGTATGTATCGGCTGCTGTACTGCTGCATAGGGCGGGATGGGGGGTGGCCTTGAAGAGCGTTGTCAAGAAAGGCTTCTCAGGGAGCTGGTTTAGCCACTATGAATTGGAAGGTATTCTGGGTGTGGGAAATACCATATACAAAGAAGAATAAACATGAAAAGATATTCTTACTTAGGGGATTCTGGGTCGTGAGTGTGACAGGGGGTGAGGATGCAGAACTGTGAACAGTGAGGAATAAACTGATGAAGCCACCAGGGGTTGCCAGATCCAAAAGGGCCCAGTGTGCCTCGGTGTTAAGAGTTGACTTTGGGAGACAGAGGGAAGCTACCTAGCCCAGTTTGGCCTTTGGGAAGATTACCTTAGCAGTGGAGTGGAACATGAATTAGAAGCTGGTGAGACCAGAAATCCTAAGGATGTGCTTTCAGTAATCCCGGGAAAAATGATGCAGGCCTGTCCTAAGACGGATGCAAAAGGGAAGCCCCTAGATATAGCTTTCATTGTTTATATTATGTTGGGTTCCTGGGTATGTTGTGATGAATATGGAAAGAAGTAACTTTTGAGTTGGTCAAGTAAAACTAGCTTAATGTTAGAAACTGCTTCGTATTTTTCTGTAAAATGGGGTATGATCAAAGTAACAACTTCTAGGGCAATGAAGATTAAAGGGATTGAAACATGGATTTTGAACTGAAAATATTATTCCATAAGGGCTATATGTTGATCCATAAAAATGACAATGATATGATTACTTTTGACATCGCTAGGTACAGGTGCCTGAAGGGTGCCAAGTGGGCAGGTAAGGAAAGAAGCTAATACAAGAGAAAGGCAGGAGAGTGCTGGCCAGGGCATGTGGACTTCGGATACAACAGGGTGTAGGGGTGGTTGAAACAAGGTCACCTACGGAGAGCATATGGCAAGGAAAGAACAGGGTCAAGTTTGGGACCCTCGGGACAAATGCCATTGGAAGGTGTACAGAAGAACAGGATCCAGAGGAGGAGTAACCAGACAGGTAGAGAAGGAAAACAAGGAAAGTGTTCTGTTGGAGAAACTGAAGAAAAATGGTGTCCTCAGCATCAGATGCCATGGAAAGGCCTCCGGGAACCGACTGGGAGCTGCAGCTTGACTTCAGCTTATGGCCCTGGGCATCCTGGGAATGGTTCCACAGTTGGGCATGAAAGACAGGTCATGATGGGCAGAAGAGTGAACTGTGAAGAGGCTTAATTCCTTCATTCTCCAGATGAAAATTAAATACCCCTGTGACATAATCTGCTAGACAGAAAGGTCACATTGACGTAGTGCCACAAGGAAATGGTATGAGGAAGGTATGATCTGGACTAAAGTCTTAACTATTTTTTCACAGGGTTCTGCTTCAAAAACTGCAGTCACCTCAGGTAGGAATATTGCCAAGCCTGACTCCTCCAATTCGAGGAAAACACCTGGTTCAAAAGCCAAAGTGGGTCCTTCTGTTTCCTGTTTGAGGCGGAATAGTGACAGTAGGAATCTCACTTCTGATCGGGCCTTATCTCCCCAGAGGATCAGGCGTGTGTCCAGTTCTGGTAAGAATAAAATAAATCAGTTGTGCCTTATAGCAGTTGATGGATGATTTGAATGTAAAATTAGGCGTGTCACAAAGCAGAAAGACAGGTTTTGGTTATAAAACCAACACATTTTGTCACCAAAACATTTAGCCTGTAGTGGACCAGCGTCTGACACAGGGAAGGTAGAAAAAGAAGTCATAGACACATTTCTGTTGGTTTATATTTTAGAAGTAGTAGTTTTAAAGCCATGATGGGTTTATGAAATTTGAACACTTTAAGGGTAGCTGTTAAGTGTCTTACTAAAAAAAATTGGCAGATGGTAGAGATTTCTTTGGGAAATGGAAAAGTCAGCCTATTTTGTAGAGACCAAGACAGAAGCACTGCTGGCCATTCCAGTTGACTGAGCCCTGCAGGGAACACCCTTTATTTTAACAGGTCCAACCTGGAGCAAATTACAGGCATGTCCAATGGATTTAGAAGTAAGTTCCCATATAAAAATAGTGCCTACAGTTGGTTTGGAAAAAAAGAAAAGTACTCTAGAGCGATGTGTCAACACACGTGAGAACATTTTGCACAAACTAACAAAACCAAACACACCACCCAGGATCTCTCTCCCTTTCTACACCTTGGTAGTGTTAGGTTTTATATTCCGATCCCATTTGAAGCCTCTAGTGTGAGAAGTGTATAATGAGCCTCAGTGTTTTAAGGATGGTTAATTTAGAGTCAGGCCTCGCCTCAAGGTCTTGAGGTTTTGAGGACCAAGCTCAGGAGGAAGTACGGATGGAGGAAGAGAGATCTGCAGCACATTTTCATTCCCATCCCTAGAGGAGCTGAGTGGGAAGAAAAAAGTTCACTTGAAGTCTTCTTCCCTGGGGAGAAAACCAGAAGAGGAGCAATGATCCTGACTGGGGACATTGCCACGCGTGGGCTGGTGAGGCGTAGGTGAGATCAAAGCTTCAGTTCTTACTGTTGATGCCAGATAAGGGTCACGGGAGTGGCTGGGGAGCTCCCTTCCTGTCCGGACGTTCGGAGCACCTGTGGCTTGGGGGCACCATCGAGCCACCGGCACTGGCAGCATGGGCTGTAGTTACAGTCCCTGTGTTCTAGTACCACTCTGGCACCAGTGAGCTGCCCAAGCACATTGTTTACCTTACTCACCCTGGGCTTCAGCCTTGCATTGTGCAGTGTGAGGGTTTGAGAATGTAAGGCGCCGTCATCTTTGACAGTCCTTATCTTTCTTGGGGCGGTTTGGAGCTCACCTAACTTTCTTTTTTTATTATTTTTTTTAATAAACCCGCTTAGTGTTTTTTACTTATTTTTTTATGCTTTTTATTTAGTTTTGAGAGATGGAGAGAGACAGTATAAGCAGGGGAGGGTCAGAGAGAGAGGGAGACACAGAATCCGAAGCAGGCTCCAGGCTCTGAGCTAGCTGTCAGCACAGAGCCCGACGTGGGGCTCGAACCCACGAGCCGTGAGATCATGACCTGAGCTGAAGCTGGACGCTTAACCGACTGAGCCACGCAGGTGCCTCTCACCTAATTTTCTGAGCAGTGGTGGCTCCTAGTATCATCCTCTGGACCACATGATGGTCAAAACCCAGAAACCCAGAAGTGCACACACTTCTAAGAGATTAGGCCAATGCCTAGGATAAACAGTTGTCCCCGGCTATTGGTGGTTTTGCTTTCAACGATTTCAGTTAGCGGTAGTCAACAAGTAGGTATTGTTAGAATGTCACAGTGTACAAGTAGGTATTGTTAGAATGTCAGTAGCAGCCTAACACCAAATCATAATGCCTGAGTCATTCACTTCACTTCATCTCATCCTGTAGGCATTTTAATCATCTCACATGATCACAGGAAGAAGAGTGAAGATACTTTGAGAGAGACCGACTACATTCACATAACTTTATTATAGTATATTGTTATAATTGTTTATTAGTTGTTAATCTCCTTCTGCACCTCATTTATAAATTAAACTTTATGCCAGGTATGCACATAGAGGCAGAAACCAGTATGCATCAGATTTGGTTCTGTCGGTAGTTTTTGGCATCCCCTGGATGTCTTGAAACATCCCCAGCATGGGGGAGGCTCGGGGTGGGGGGAACAACTGTATTTTGAAAAATGGTCTAGCTGTATGTAGGTGAAGAGTTCCACCAAGGAGCTGAGCACTTCTTAAGTCCCTTTACTGTAGTCTATACATAATTTCATGCCTTAATAGAAAAGTAAGTCTGTTTACCCTTAATGAAAAGACCAGGACATTTATTGAGCTCTTATTAACCTGTATAAAGAAACTCAGAGTTTTCAATCTGAGTTACAAACTGTTTTCATTTACCTGGTGGTTTTCTGGATAGAAATGGGGCGGGGTGGGGGGAAATCATGTACCAGAAACTTGATAGATTTATATTTGATTTTATATTTTAACTGCTGGAAGACTAACATGATTATGCTGTGTTTCAAAAAAAAAACCAAAAAACAGCACCTAGCTTGTTTGGATGCTCAGAATAAATCGAGAGGAGTTTGTTGTGGGGGCAGGAAACTTAATCCCCACAGGCTTAAAGTAGAGCAGAAAAGCAAGGAGCAAAAACAGTGTGCCTTTAGATCATTGAGAGTGTTGCCATTTACTGTACAATGCAGTGTTTGTGTCGTAGAAAATTGAAACCAAATGGACATCCTCTGTCCTGTGTGTACAAAGTTACTCTACTGAAAGGTAAGCAGCAGGAATGTTCCAGCAGATTGGGGTTTTCAGTCAATCCTTTCAGAGAACTAAGTAGAAAACCAGACTTGGAATTGAAATAGCCATTTTCTTGAAGTTTTAAACTGAGGAGGAGAAAGAATTGTAATTAAATCCAATGGAGCTCTTCCATTTTACTTGTCTGAATCTGGAAATTGTAATGTAGGACATGAAAACTATAGTTAACGCTGCTGTATGATATATATCAGAGTTAAGAGAGTAAATATTAACAATTTTCCTTACAAGGAAAATGTTTTATTTTTTCTTGCTTTTTACTGTGTCTATCCGAGCTGATGGATGCTAATTAAATTTTCTGAGGTCATCACTGCACAGTGTATGTAAGTCACGCCATTAGGCTATACGCCTTAAACTTATAAGTGATGTATGCCAATTAGATCTCAATGAAAGTGGAAAAATAATTTTAAAAATCTGGAGATTTGTATGAAACCAGGTTATGAGTGATAACAAACCAGATGCAAATTATCTTTGTGTAGAGTGTGTACGTTTAAACCACTCCAATTAAACGAGATTGTGAGGAAAACTATCATAATAATTATAATGCTAAAGATAGCAACTCACACAGAATGCTTACCAACTTCTGGGCTCTGTCTTAATCATTTCATTTATAAATGTACTGAATCCTCACAGTAGTTTTGTGAGGCTTAGCCCCACTTTACAAACTGAAGGAAACCTCACACAGAAATGGAATAATTTGGCAAAGTCACGCCGCTAGGAGGTGGCGGACGTAAGACTGAATCCAGGCAGTCGGGCTCCGGAGCGCGTGCTCTTCACCTCGACAGTATCATTCTAAACGACGACTTCTTAGGAGAGCCATGAGTTTTGAAGAAAATTCTCAAGGTCCGCTCAATGGTGCGGAAACTTGGCAGTTCTCTCTTCAGGCTCTTGGCTTAGCGTTCTGTGTCACTGTACTATAATTTAAATGATGTTCCGTGGCTATTACAAACAAATGCTGCTGAATCAATAACTACATGGTTAAATGTTTCATGACTGACCCAGGCAGCTTCAGAGAGCCGTCTGCATCCTCTTCTGAAGAAGGCCACACCGGTTTTTACCAGGTTTTAGATTATGGACACGCGCGTCCCTTCACACAAACATGGAATGGCCTTGCAGGGACTGGCTGAGCGGGGCAGGATTACGGAAGTGGGACAGATCGCACTCCCTGCCCTGCGGGTGCTGTAACCCCCCGGGGCGGCGCATGCGTGCTGATGACGCGGCCACGGGCAGCACGGAAGCGTGTATAAAGGGTGAGGGAAAGGCCCTGGAGTGGTTGAGGACTTTGGGAAAAACAAGACTGCCCAGGGGCTCGGTCTGATGGTACCAGAGCCTGAAGAAGGGCCTCATGAGAGAAGCGGTCTTTCGATTTTCTTCTGGACAAAGAGAAATCACATTTCAAAAGGGTAAACCTTTGTTTTCATTGAGTTTATTGTGGGTGAAGAAAAGAAATGCCACTTAGACCAGGAGTATGTCCCAAACTTGTCACGACTTGCCTGGCATTCTAGGCTTCTGTGCTTTCTTGCTAAGTTGTTTTTTTTCTTAGTTGTCTTTTGTAAACTGATTTTGTCTACTTAAGATTTAAGATCTTTTCAGTGAACTTTTATACCATGTCAGCATTCTCTAGGTGAGAGTTTGAGAGAACTAGCTTGCAGAATTATGAGAAAGATACTTGGATAAATAATTAAAATCCAGAAATGATCATGTAATAACTTATTCTAAAAGATAACTTGAACGTGTTGCTTACAGATGTTTCTATATGTGCACATTACTTAAAACTCTTTTTAAAGAACATATGTCAAGGTTTTGTTGCATAAAGATGATAGTGGTAGTGATATTTTTGAGCACCAGTGACGTGCCATGCTGTTCCAAGCTTTCTAAATGCCTAATTTCCTTTGTTCTCACAACTCATGAGATACAGACAATGTCTACTTTCATTTATTCTCATAACTCATGAGACACAGATAATACAGCTATCCAGAGAGAGAAACATTAGGATGTCAGACGAAAGGCCTTCCCGGGGCGGAGGGAACAGCAGGTGCACAGGTGGAGGTGAGGTGGTAAGGGGGTGCTTGGGGGGCAGGGAGCTGGCCAGCGTGCATGGTCAGGGCGGGAAGGAGGGATGAGGCCAGCCAGGGAGGGTCTTCCTGGGAGACGAGGATCTTTGTTCCTTCCTGACGTTACAAATTCTTGATCATTTCACAGGCCTTCCACTCCATTCTTCTCACTTGGCAAGTAATTCTGGAGAAGATCGCTTTATGGAGTGACCCGTAAGGGAGGCTTAATATGTCACCAAGCAGTTTCTGTTGCTTTATGAATTCAAGAAAAGTTTTGAGAGCCTGATGTCGGCTGGGCTGTCCATTAGATTTGGAAACTACAAACATGACTAATATGCCCTTTTAACAATCTCGCTGGTTGGAGGGTGAGGTGAAAAGGGGTGTCGAAGCACTTGATTTCAAGGCAAACTCTTAATTCTTCAAACTGCAGCTGACCTGTGCTGGCCTCTGTGATACTTTGTATTGATTATGCTGTATTATAGTCTTTTTCGTACATGTTTGTCTCCTAAATTGTGAGTGAGGTCCATAAGGAGAGTCCAGGTCTTAGTTGTGTGTGTGTGTGTTTTAATATTTATTCATTTTAGAGAGAGGGAGACAAGTCCGAGCAGGGGAGGAGCAGACAGGGAGACACAGAATCCAAAGCAGGCTCTGGGCTCCGAGCTATCAACCCAGAGCCCGATGTGGGGCTCGAACTCACAATGTGAGATCATGACCTGAGCTGAAATCAGACGCTTAACCAACTGAGCCACCCAGGCGCCTCATGTTTTTTGTTTGTTTTTAAAGAACTCTTAAAAATTTTTTTCAAATTTTTTTAAAATTTATTTTTGAGAGAGAGTGAGCACAAGCAGGGGAGGGGGAGGGAGGCAGTGGATCAAAAGTAGGCTTTGTGCTGACAGCAGCCAGCCCAGTTTGGGACTTGAACTCACAAATTGCAAGACCATGACCCTAGCTGAAGTTGGACGCTCAACCAACTGAACCACTCAGATGCCCCCCATGTCTTTGTTATTTTTATATTTTTCATTACTCAGCACAGTGTACCTATTATACAACAGGTATTTAAAAATGTCCAGAAAAAAAAAAAGGGAGCACCTGGGTGGCTCAGTCAGTTGAGCATCTGACTTCAGCTCAGGTCATGATCTCATGGTTCGTGAGTTCGAGCCCCATGTCGGGCTCTGTGCTGGCAGCTCAGAGCCTGGAGCCTGCTTCTGATTCTGTGTATCTCTCTCTCCCTCTCCCTCTGCCCCTCCCCTGCTCATGTTCTGTCTCTCTCTGTCTTTCAAAAAAAAAAGTGTTAAAAGAATTTTTAAAAAATTAAATAAAAATGTTGTCTGGCCTGATTCGAATGGAGACTTATGTGAAGTAGTGTGTCCACAGTGAAGGGAACACCACTAACTCGACCCAAGGGCAGACTGGAGAATAGAGATGACATTTAAACTGGCCTTTGAATGTGCCTGTAGACGTTTTCCAGGCATGGAAAGTTGCTGTTACTCCCAAGGGTGCGGTGGAGCCTCATGAAAGGGTGTGGTGTGTTTGGACAGGGCAGGCGCAACATGCCTTGAGCCGCCTGAGTGTTGAGGTGAGTGATGGCTGAGTCCCAGGGACAACCGAGGCAGACCAGTTCTCTCATGGTGGAGACACACTTTGGAAGCATTGTACCAGTATGTGGGAATAAGACACAGTGGAAAATACTAAAAAGGTTTTGGAGACAAGGGGTCTGGTAAGTTCCGTTGGTGGGGAAGAGTCTCATGTGTCTCCCCTGCTTTCTTGTCGGGTGACCATGAGGCAAGACCGGGAACAGAGTAGCAGGAAGTGGCTAACAGGAGGACGATGATGGGTCTAGTTTGGGCCACGCTGAATTGGAAGAGATCAAGAAGCACCTCAGAGTGTGGGGATGGTCGAGGGTTAAAACCGGGAAAATGTGTAGGGGGTACGGAGCCTAGAGGAGAAGAGCTGATGAAGACGAGCGCATGGAGCGCATCGGGAATGCTGGCAGTCAGGTGACGAAAGCGGCAGAATGCATCTAGAGCACCGGCAACCAAGCCTTCGAAATAAAGGGAATGCAGCAGACCCCCTTGGAGATTAAATAGGGAATTTAAGAGTCACGCCTCAGAGTAGGAGCTGTGGGTGAGGGGCTGAACAGCCTTTTTTTTTTTTTCTTTGCCAGCTCACTTTTATGAGGTGAAGTGAATTCTTTGACATGAGTTTGTGCAAAGTCTGTTCATTTGCCTATTTTTGTAACCTGAGAACAGGAAATAAGATGACGTTCAGTTTTGCGTCTCGGTGACCTCACTGCTCACAGTAGCTCTCCTGTGAGCCTTGGCTTCTAAGGAGCCGGGATGCTCACCACGTCCCGTTTTCCATTGTGGTCAGGAACTCTGTGGGTGCCAGGGGAGCTCATTCGCCACCAGATAGGAGCATTTGTTGACGGATCTGTGAAGACCCTGGTTCATTTTCTTTGTATGGTGGCTGGGGAAGGGACACGACCCTTCTAAGTCCTGAGTTTATTACACCTAACGTTGCGGGACATGGTCCCTGGCCAGTGAATACGGAAGCTATTTTTGCTTACTCTCCACGTGAAGCCGCAGAAGTCTTGTAAAAACGCGCTTGCAGAGACAGGCACTGCCGGTATCAGCACGAGTGCTGTGCTTTTATGCACTTCAGGCCGTCGTGAGAGCCTCGCTTTGTGGGACGTTCTTGTTTCTCTGTCAGATGACTCCCCTCTTCATGCCTGTTGTGTTTTTGTTGTGACTCACCTGTGCTCCCGTGACTGTATTTTTGACTTTACTCTTGAGCCTGAGCAAATGGTGATGGCGACGCAGAGTGGGTCATGTCCTACTGACATAACATCGCCTTGGCCAACTCAAGAATGTGGACTATTATTAACGTCACATTTCGCAGTATATGTAAATGAAGAGGGCTCCTGAAATTCTCTGTTCCAGAAGATAATTCAGTCACTTGACCCTTTGGGAAGTGTACACTGTGCAAGCCGTACTGCAGACCCAGAGGAATTATGGGATAAGGAAGACTTGGTGCCTGCCTTCAAGCTATTACCAGTCAAGTAGGGGAGGCGTCGGGTTCGTCCCTCATCACATCTGTCCTTAGGATATTTTGAAGAAAAAAAAAAAAGCTGTAGGATTTCAGAAGAGGATAAGATAAACAGCACCAAAGTTTGCTGAAACTCTTTTTTGCTGTAATATAAGTGATTTTACACTGTGACTGAGGTTCACCCTTGCAAATGTATTTGTCAGTCTTGGTCTGGTATTGATGCTTTCTGCTGTTTGAGTTTTGCCATCGAAACCCTAGAAATACAATAAGAAGGCTAAATCTGGTATACTACTACTTAGCTGGTATACTAGGAAGTAGAAATGAAGAGGCAGACAGTTAAGGTACAGAGTGGAATATAGAGATTGTGGACAGAGTCGGTAAAGCTAAGTGAAAATACGGAGGAGGGCAGTTGGGCAGTTTGGACACAATACATTGGTGTCCAGCAGTCAGCAGGCAGAAGAGGTCCAGACAGAGCCCAGGTCTGTCTGTGCCAGGAAGGAAAAGAGAGAGGCATTGTAACCCTTATTTTATCTCTCTTGCATCTTGAATTTAACCAGTCTCTTTGGATAGCTTATCAGGTCTCCACTGCCCGATTCCCAGTAGGCTATTTTAAAAGTATAGCACTTTTAGTAAAAAGTGTGAAGGAAAGAAAAATCACCCTTAATCTCATTAATGCCAAATGGGTTTTAACTTCAATAACTAATAACTATTCAGTGCCTTATCTTTCTGCATATTCTCATGTGCGTGGGCTTACATATATTTCATAGGGGCAAACAATTCCTACCGTTTCAGAAACCCCGTACCTAACAGTCATTAGGTGCTTGGTTAGTTGAGTGAATTTTCTTTTTCATTTCAAAGGTATGGTTCCTGTTTTCTTAGGTTCTTAAATTCTTACTCTTTAATAACATGATTTCAAATGGCCCTAAAATATTGAATCATTGGAATGTGCTGCAATATATTTCTTCAGACTTTGAACATGACGTTGTTTCAGGGTTTGGTTTTTTTTTTTTAAATTTTATTTGTATTTTAGTGAATGAAACAATTTCACACTGAAGAACTTTGTACATAGTAAGAGAGCTGGTCAGATAAATTCCTTGGATGCATTCCTTTAGATAGAATCAGAGGGCTTGAGCACTTTTAAGACTTTGGATGCGTGTTGCCAAATGGCCCGTCAGAAACAGCCTCCAAGCCGATGCTCGCCCACGGAGTGTGTAAGCGTGGTTTCCAACACTCTTGCCAGTATTTTGACATTTCTAACACAATTTCTAAATATTTACTTTTTCAGAAAGTGCAAAACGGTATCTTATTTTAATTGGCATATACTTGGCAGTGAACTATTTATTGAATAAATGTAGCTTCAGTGATCAAAGTGCTGAGGTACAGAACTGAATACAAGATCAAAGCGTGTTCTCCTTGAAGGTACATTCTGGTGGGAGGGGCAGGCGATGCGTAAATCAAAGCATAGAGGATGCTTGATCATGTAAAGTAGTAAAGGGGGTGGATACTAATGCAGAGAAAGGGAACATGAAATTTTGGAGGTTGTTTCTGTGCAAGAGGAAGAAATATTGGTTAGTGTGACCAAGGAGAGGTGGCTTTAAAAGCCAGAGGGTGTCATTCCTAGGAGGATCTGGAAGAAAACCGTGCTAGTCAGAGTGGACATTAAGTGCCAGGGCACTGAGCTAGCTCCTCTAATGTGCTCTAGGGAAACAAGGAAAGAAGTAAGAAAAAGTTGAAACAGAAGATGAGGTTTGACAGGTAGTGGAGAACCAGATCGTGGGCAGTGTTAAAAATCCTAAGGATTTTGGCTTTATCCAATGAGGCCTAATTTTTAAAAAAAAATTTTTAATGAATTTTTTTGTTTATTTATTTTGAGAGACAGAGACACACGTGCACACACACACACAGAGTACAACTGGGGGAGAAACGGGGGAGGGGGGAGGGAGGGAGTGAGAGAGGGAGGGAGGAAGAGAGCGAGAGCGAGAGAGAGAGAGAGAGAGAGAGAGAGAGAGAGAGAATGAATGAATGAATGAATGAATCCCCAGCAGAATCTCTGCACTGACAGTGCAGAGCCCAATGTGGAGCTCGAAATTCCAAAATGTGAACTCATGACATGAGCCAAAATCAAGAGCTGGACACTCAACTGACTGAGGCACCAAGGCACCCCCGTAGTGACTTAAAGTTTGATAGGATCATTCTGATACTTGTGTAGAGAGTACATTGAAGGGAGGCGAGGCCTGGATTCAGGAGATCAGCGAGGAGGTGGTACTACCGTCATGGCAGGAGATTACGGCTCCTTGGACCACAGTCGTGGCAGTGAGGGCTGGTTAGATTCTAGACAGGCATGTTGAACATGAGGCTGACAGGATTTGCTTAGAGCGGGTGAGAGCACAAGAGTGGAGTCAGGTGACTGTACACACTTAGGGTGTGAACAATGGGGAAGGATAATGGTGCCGGCCCCTAAGATGGGGATGGGTGGTGGGGGTCAGATGTTGGCAGAGAGATAACAGGAACTCAGCTCTAGAGATACTAAGTGGAGATGAAAAATCTGTAAGTGAAGATGTTGAGGGGAAAGTGGGGTACATGAGTCTCGAGAGCACAGAAATCTGGTCTTGGGATATAAACTGGGGATTCAGCAACACTTAGATGGGGTTTAAAGCCAGCAGACTGGATTAGATCACCAATAGGGTAAGTGTGGAAGAGAATAATAGGTCAGGGGCACCACTGAGCAGCTCCCTGGAGTACTCCAAAGTACCTCTGGGCACTCTTAAATTTTAAAGGGCTATGGAGATGAGGAATTGTTGCAAAGGAGACCAAGAAGAAAGAGCCAGGAAGGAAGGAGAGCGGTCAGTCAGGAGTGGTGTTATGGAAGCCAAGTAAAGAAAACTGTTCAAAGAGGAAGCAAGAATCAACTGCATCAGATGCTGAGAGAGAGAGAGCATGGTAGTTACGAACACCATTTGGTTTAAACCGAAGGTTGTGTGTTTATTTAACAGAAAGTCTAAAGGTAGGGAGGTCTGTGTTTGGTGGCTTGATAATGTTCTCTTTCTGTCTTTCTGCTCTTCCCGACTCAACATGTTGTTCTGGTAGGGACGTTCCAGTTAAAATGTGGTGGCCAAGAGTTCCAAGTGTCTAGTCCTCCTGCTACTGTGTAAAAAGGCTGATAGTGAAGGATGGCATCCAGAGCAGAGGCTTTCTCCTGACATGCTTGCCTACCACCGTCAAGGAGGAAAGGTCCTATTCAGTACCTTACACACACACTCCGTCCCCAGTATTGGTCTCTTGAAGTCTTACTGGCACAGATTGGATCACATGGCCACTCCTAACCTGAAGAAAGACGCAAGGATTAACCTTTTTAAACCTTTCTGTAGCACGTGAGCAGTGGAAACTGAGATTAGGGATGACCATTGTGGAGAAAGCAAAGATGATAGACGCAATCAATTTAAACAGTTTTAAAAATTATATCGCCGGGGCTCCTGGGTGGCCCAGTTGGTTAAGCGTCCGACTTCCGCTCAGGTCATGATCTCACAGTTCATGGGTTAGAGCCCCATAGGGTCAAGCCCCGTGTCGGGCTCTGTGCTGACAGCTTAGAGCCTGCAGCCTGCTTCGGATTCTATGTCTCCTGCTCTCTCTGCCTCTCCCCTGCTCGTTCTCTGTTGTTCTCTGCTCTGTTGCACACTTATATTTTGAGGCAACTGATACTTTGTTGATTGGTTATTGTTCATTGTTATTGTCCTGTGTTTTATTATTTGCCTTTTTATTTCATATATGGTAACTTTTAAATTCTTGCATTTTTTTATATGGTCAAATACATCTTTTCCTTTCATTTTCCTAGGTTTTTATGCTTAACATGATCTTCTCTACTAAAAGAGATTGATCTGTATTTAGTTATGGTTAATTAATATGGTTTTGTTCTAAACCCTTTATAATCCAATTTTATTTTATGTTATTTTCCATGTGCATGTGCGTGTATGTTGGATCAGTGGCTAATATTTAGGTATCTTGTAATATGTGCCAGGTAGTGTTCTAAGCATTTAAAAAATAAAAACTTAGGAGCTCCCTGGTGGCTCAGCTGGTTAAGCATCTGACTGTTGATTTTGAGCTCATGAGCTCATGGTTCCTGAGTTCAAGCCCCATGTCAGGGTCTTGTCTGATAGCATGGAGTCTGCTTGGGATTCTCTGTCTTTCTCTCTCTCTGCCTCTCCCGTGCACGCACTCTCTGTTTCTCAAAATAAACATTAAAAAATAAAAATAAAAACTTAACCTTTAAGAGAACTTATGAAGTAAGTACCTCTATAACCATACTCATTGTCATATGAGAAATATAAGCACAGTGAGGTTGAGTAATCTCCTAGCCGGCGTGTCTGGAGTTGGGTTCAAATCCTAAGCAGTCTGGCCCTAGATTATCAACTTTTTTTTTGTTGTTGTTAATTTTTTTTAATGTTTTATTTATTTTTAATACAGAGAGAGACAGAGCATGGGAGGGGGAGGGGCAGAGAGAGCAGGAGACACAGAACCGGAAGCAGGCTCCAGGCTCTGAGCTAGCTGTCAGCACAGAGCCTGATGTGGGGCTCGAACCCATGAATGTGAGATCTGACCTGAGCTGAAGCTGGAGGCTTAACCGACTGAGCCACCCAGGCACCCCTGGATTGTCAACTTTTAACCCTTACATCGTACATACTGCTTCTCAGGTTTTAGTTTTTTAAAATCCAGTTATCTTTTTTAATTTTTTTATGTTTATTTATTATTGAGACAGAAACGGCATGAATGGGGGAGGGGCAGAGAGAGACACACACACATACAGAATCGGAAGCAGGCTCCAGGCTCTGAGCTGCCAGCATAGAGCTCGACGCGGAGCTTGAACCCACGAACGTGAGATCTGACCTGAGCTGAAGTCAGCCACTTATCTGACTGAGCCACCCAGGTCCCCCAAAATCCAGTTATCTTAACACCACAAATAAATGCTTTAACTTATCTGAACTATCTCCCTTCTGCTATTATGAATTTTAATTTTTCTGGGGCTTTTGCACCAGTTTATTAATCTGTCAATATAGTTTTATGCCAATAATAGACTATTTTTCTATTTTATAATATCTTATGACTAGTAGCATACCTTCCTTATTATTTCACTTTTTTATTGTGATAAAATATGTTTCATAAGATTTCCCATTTTAACCATTTTTAAGTGTGTGGTTCAGTGGCATTAAATGATTCACTTTGTTGTACGATAAGCATGCATCCCATCTCCAGCACTTTCGCCTTCCCCAGCTGAACCTCTTTATCCATGAAACACAAACTCCCCTCTGTGCAGCCCCCTGGCCCTGGGGACCGCCATTCTGGTGTCTGTCTTGGAATCTGACAGCTCTGGGTACCTCGTGCAAGAGCACTCATGCAGTCTTCGCCCTTGCGTGAGAGGCTTATTGCACTTAGTGTGACGTCTTCAGGGTTCCTCCATGTTGGAGCCTGTGTGAGAATTTCCTTCCTTCTTAAGCCTGAATAATATTTCATAGTGTGGCCACATTTTGTTTACCCGTTCATCTGCCAATGGATATGTTGGGTTGTGTCTACTTTGTGTTTTTTTTATGAATAGTGTTCTGGGTATTATGAATTCCTCTTGAAGATCCCCTTTTCATTAATTTTGGGCGTATGCCCAGAAGGCCAGTTACATTTATAATTTGGGAACAGCCAGACCATTTTCCATGGCAGCCGCCACCATGTTACTCTTCTACCAGCAACGCAAGGGTGGGGGGGGGGGGGGGGATTTGGGTTTCTTCCCATCCTAGCCACCACTTGCTGTTTTGTTTCGTTTTTATGAGAGCTCTTCTAATAGGTGTGGTGGGTCTCATTGTGGTTTTGATTTGCATTTCCCTAATGACTAATGATGTTGAGCACCTTTTCACGTGTTGTGACCATTACATTTTTTTTTTTTTTTTTTGGAGAAAGGTCTATTCCAGTACTTTGCCCATTTTTTTTTAAAAAGAAATCAGAGTTTTCTGAGTTGTAATTCTCTCATTTTTATGTTCCAGAATTTTTGACTATTCTTACTTTAATTCAAATTGCTATGAAACATTCTCCCAAATCCCCTTTTAAAATAATCACATGTGGATTTAGATTGGAATACCATTCAATGAATGTGTTAATTTGGGGAAGAATGAACATGTATGTTTACTTAGTCAAATCTTTTATGTTCCTCATTTTTAATTTTTTTTATAATATTAGCACTTATTTTTTATGTCTTTATTTTGAGAGAGAGAGAGAGAGAGAGAGAGAGAGAGAGAGAGAGAGAGGCAGAGAGTGAGCAGGGGAGGGGCAGACAGAGAGGGAGACAGAATCTGAAGCAGGCTCCAGGCTCTGAGCTGTCAGCACAGAGCCTGACACGGGGCTCAAACCCACAGACTGTGAGATTATGACCTGAGCCAAAGTCGGACGCCCAACTGACCGAGCCACCAGGTGCCCCAACATTAGCACTTATTAGTAAAGGTATGGAAATAGTACATATATGTACATGTCTCTGGGTGCAACTACTTTTTATTATTGCTAAAGTAAAGGATCTTTTTTCTGTTTTCCTGCTCCATTGAAAACCTGTTGATTGTTTTTATTGTATTGATTTTGTAAGCAGCTTGCCAGGTTTATTTAAGTAGTTTTTAGACAATAACACTATACCATAGAAGCTAAATTTTCTAACATTTACATGGCTATTGATGGGACAACTTGGTCCTTTTGGGTTAAGTTAAAATGAACCTGCAGCCACAATTCTGAGTAGAATTTATTTCTCCCATAACTTATCATTAATTTTTTTATCTGTTTGAGGAGACTTTCTTTAGTTTTATAATAATTCTCAGCTACTGTAGATGGTTAATGCAAAGATCACTTTATATACTTGTGCTAAAAGAACGCAAGTTATAATTATAACTATAAGCATATTCTCATGTGTTATATTTTAACTATGTTTATTTGGCATTCTCTCCCTGACTAGTAGTTAATGGCTCTGCCTTTATTGATGTCTATTGTATTTTATAAAATACGGTAATTTACATTTTAAGCTATATATATTAATGGGTAGTTTATATATTCCAGAATGACCTCCATAATTGTTTTATTGTCTCGTGAAACTTCCCACGGCCTCTAGCACTGACAGGTGCACTAGCCTTCTAAGTCGTTCTCTGACTTCACACTCTTCCTGCTGGTTGGTTACTCAGCTGCCGCCACTTGATCAAATGCCAGGGTAAATGCCAAGAAGCTGTAGTCGCCCACCCTCGCTCTCTTCCCAGCCCCTGACACGTGAGGGCTAACTAAGGTCTAAAACCCTCAGCCTCGGCATTCAGTGCCATCCTCAACAGTAAACTGTCCCTCTTCCAGCCTCATTTTCTTTTTCTTCCGTACAACCCCTGTGCACCTAGTAAGCCATGCAAACCACAATCTAGTAAAAAATTGTGATGGGAGGGGCGCCTGGGTGGCTCAGTCGGTTAAGCGTTCAACTTCGGCTCAGGTCATGATCTCACAGTTCCGGAGTTGGAGCCCCACGTCAGGCTTTGTGCTGACAACTTGAAGCTTGGAGCCTGCTTTGGATTCTGTGTCTCCTTGTCTCTCTGCCCCTCCCCCACTCGTGCTCTATCTCAAAAATAAATGCTAAAAAAGTTATTTTTAGAATTGTGATGGGCATTGAGGAGGGCAGTTGTTGGGATGAGCACTTGATATTGTATGTAAGCCAATCTGACAATAAATTGTTTTATTTATTGGACCTTGAGGGTGTCATGCTAAGCGAAATAAGTCAGGCAGAGAAGGACAGACACCATATGTTTGCACTCATAGGTCTAACAGGAGAACAGGAGAAACCTAATGGAGGGCCAGGGGGAGGGGAAGAGGGAAAGAGAGTTGCGGGGAGAGAGAGGGATGTAAAACCTGAGAGACTATTGAATGCTGAGAATGAACTGAGGGTTGAAGGGGGAGGGGCAGGGGGAAAAGCGGTGGTGGTGATGGAGAAGGGCACTTATGGGGAAGAGCACTGGGTGTTGTATGGAAACCAATTTGACAATAAACTATTTTAAAATAATTAAAAAATTTTAATGAGATACAATGTATTTTCTAATATGCATGATTACTACTGAAACTACAGATTTCCATAGTAAGATGTCAAGTGTTTCTAACCTATATACATGTGTGCTTTGCGATGTACCTTACTTTGCAGTTACCTCAGTATGTAAGCTAGTAAATACTTGAGTAACACAACCTCTCGTGTGAATCCACTGTCCAGATTTTTATTAAGATGACCTGTGTCTTCTAATATAGGTAACTTAGTAGTCAAGGCTTTGTTGTTTTTGTTTTTGTTTTTTTTTTTTTGGTCGTCTCATTGATGCATCTTCAGAACCTTTAATCAAATGTAAAGAATAGGGCATTTTTTTCAATGCTCAGTAATCTCGTGAAAAACACATTAAAGCCGAATTCACTCTAGGCTGGCTGAGAGTTGAGAGAAGAGAAGTGCTTTGACGGGTGGATGGGTCCGTGGCCTGGGAAACTGCCCTCCTTACTTTGAAGGTGTTTTTCTCGAGGAGTGTGGGACCCACCTTTGTTCTCAGGCCTCTCCGTGGGGAACAGAGGAGGCCAGATGGGAGCTGAGAGGTTACACTTCATGCCTGCCAATGCCCTGGGAGCTTTCTCCCGGGCCGTGAGTCATTTCATAGAGGTGCCAGAACAAAGGAGTGCCATTCAGCGCCTCATTCTCTGGTAGTAATTTTCAGTCCCAGGAACATACCATTATGGTATCATGAAGAACTTTCCAGGACCACACTTTTCATCACAGCCTTATAAAAGCATCAACGAAGCCATTGATTTCTTAGTTGTTTTTCTCTTAATAGACTTAAAAGAAGTCAAGATGACCTAATGCTTAGAGGCACAAGGGCCAAAACGATTAGAATCTACTTACTCTAATTGTCGATCCAATTTATCTTTCTTGGTTTTTGTATTTCTTGAGCATCTTTTAACTGGTTAAATATTTGACCCTACTGACTTTAATAATACTTTATTAGTTTTTATGAGAAAATATGCTTATTGTAAAAAGAAAATTGGCATGAAGTAATAATAGGCATATAAAGTACGAAGGGAAAATTCCCCATTTCTGCCTCTTTCCTTCTTTTTCCGTCTGTATCCTACTGTGCCGTATATGTGATAACAGTCTCTTAAAATTCTGGAATCTTTCAATATGTAAGCAAGTATAAGCTTTAAAAATAGGGTAATACGAATGCCTTTTTATTTATTTATTTATTTATTTATTTATTTATTTGAATGCCTTTTTAAAATTATTCATTCTATTGGATTTTTAGTTTTACAAGGCATTCCTCAATGATTCTGCTGTTAAATACAGTACACGTAATCGGGTTTTCCAAAGTGGGTATCTAAGCGAATGGCTTGTTGACGGAAGTTATACTTCAAATCCAGGAGACTCTGTTACGATCTAAGGCCAGGTGCAAATGCTATTCCCTCCATGTTTAACCGAGACAAAAGATGGTAGTAATTACAGGATCAAAACAAATCTGTTGTCTCTATGTAAGATTATGCTAACAGCGTGAGCTTAAAATAAGCCACCGAGGGGCGCCTGGGTGGCTCCGTCGGTTAAGCCTCCGGCTTCGGCTCAGGTCAGATCTCATGTTCGTGGGTTCGAGCCCCGCGTCGGGCTCTGTGCTGACAGCTAGCTCAGAGCCTGGAGCCTGCTTCCGGTTCTGTGTCTCCTTCTCTCTGCCCCTCCCCCTCTCATGCTCTGTCTCTCTCTGTATCAAAAATAAATAAAACATTTAAAAAAAAAAAAGCCACCGAGGCCAGGAATATGTCTGTAGGTAGATGTTAAACCTTTCTGGCTTACATCTCAGAGAGGTCCGGTGCCATGCAGGGAATGGGTAAATACTGTGTCCTGGAAGGATTTCATTGTGTAAGAATTAGGTGCTCGCGTTAGTCTCTCATTCCAGTATTGCCTTGTCTTCCCTTTAATATTGTTGATGACGTGTGTATTACTGCTTCTTCCTATAAAGTCCAATTACAGGTACTTTAGATCAACTTTCCTCATAAGTTAAACCTTAGGACAGTTGGTAAAACAGTTAAATAGCTTTATTTTATTCCCACTTTGTTTACTGTTGCACTAGGGGAGCCCCCTTCTGGAAGGAGGAGCTCAATTTGGCCTCCAGCTTGATGCTTCTTTCCTTAACCATGATGCTTCTGTGTGACACATAGAGGGAACCCTGGGCTGGTGGTAAGCTGCTTGCTTTCCAGGCCTCGCTGTCACTGCTTCGGTGTGTGACCTGAGTAAGCCGTTTGACTAACCAAATAGTCTTCTCATCTGAACTGGGAATAGTAACGGCAGTGCCCTGTTAGGATGATTATGAGTTTCGAAGGGCTAATCCTTTTGTAAAGGAGGCTTTGTTCAGGACCCTTAATGCCCATTAGACAGACTAATGGGAGAATGGGCATGACTTTTGCTAGGGTTACAGTCATCGTTAGGTGGAGCGGGTGAGCTGGGGGAGGGACCCTGAGCCTTGCAAATGGGATATAGGGCAGCTCATGGGAATCGCAGGCTGGCCGGGGCACCTTGCTTCTGGTGCCAGGCTGTATGTTGGAATCAGAAAGTGTGCAGGTCTGCAGTAATTCTGAGCCATGCTGAGAGTGTCCGTGAACTTTTGATGCTGTCAGAAACTTTTCCAAACTTGTTGAGCCTTGACTGCACCATGGCTGGAGCCTCCAAATTTTCATCTGTCACTTGCTCAGCCTTGCTCATTGTTTCTGAGGAGGAAGAGGACTCCTCACATGTTCGTGCTGTAATTTAGTACATTCATATTGTAAAGATGTGTTTTTCTGTACCTCCAAAGGCAAGTGAAATTGGTAGCTAAATGTAAATTTAAAAATCAAATGAATATTTGAATGTCTATTACTTGCCAATTATTATAAAGACTATAAAAATGTTTCCTTTAATCTTCGTTAACAGACTGAAGAGTCTCTTAATGTTAACAAAGGAGACATAAGCTTATAAAAATTAAATGTTTAATGTATCAGTGTAGATGATGAGAGAAGGTATGATCAAAATTTATTTTACTCTTTGCCTTTGAACCTTTTTTTTTTTGTTTGTTTTTGAGGGAGAGAGAGCATGTGTAGGGGAGGGGGAGAAGGAGAGAAGGAGAGAAGGAAAGAGAGACTCTTAATCAGGCTCTAAGCCCAATGTGTCTGTGGGCATAAGTCCCATGACTGACTGTGAGATCATGACCTGAGCTGAGGCCAAGAGTGGGACCCGTAACCGACTGAGCCACCCAGGTACCCCTGAAACAAAATTAGTAGCTATTACTCTGATCAGTAGAATTCTACATTTATTTTTTTTCAGTTTGATTGAGTTAAAATTGACAAGTAAAATTGTGTAAGCTCTTTCAATTGTATGTTGTGGTGATTTGATAAACATAGAAGGATTTTAGTTATGGAGTTAACATTTCTCATGTCACATGTTTCTTTTTTTGGTGAGGACATTTCAGTTCTACTGTTAGCAAATTCCACTTACATAATTCAGTGTTCCCAACTAGACTTACCCGGGTACGTTGGATGCCCTGACTTTATTCTTCTTACGGCTGCAAGTTTTTCCCCTTTGACCAACCTCTCCTTATTTCCCACACCTTACTCTTGGCCTCACAATAAAAATTAATTCAGCAAATATTTATTAAACCCCACTCCATGCTAGAGACTTTGCTAGGTCCTACGGGAAGGAGTGGAATCAAGTACTGTTCCTGTTTGCAGGGACCTTGGGAAGTAGTCTGAGCGCCCTCTGACACAGATCCTGGGGTGACACGAGGTATGTCAGAGACCTGGCAGGAAAGGTTTTACAAAGTTCTGATTCTCAACAGGGCTTCCCATACAAATGTGTATTTTAACATATCTTGTTGAAGCGGAGGTTGTGATTTGATTTCTGAGAGGCAAGGACTTAAAGGTCAGCTTTGTAGTCACCAGGCAAGGTAGGGGACTACTAGGAAAAGAGGCTAGTTCATTCTCCAAATGGACATAAACAAGAGAGTAAAAAGGCTGGAGATGTAAAAATAAGGTATGGGTGTGCACGTGTGAGTGTGTGTGTGTGTGTGTGTGTGTGTGTGTACAGGGGTGGGAGCATGGCAAAGCATAATGGGGGAGAAGTTGGTTGGAATCAACCCTAGGGCTGCCAGATATGTCTTTAAGTATTAAGAGAATTAAAAATAAGAACATCCTATAGGTAATGAGGAGTCACAAATTTTAGATGGAGTCATGACCTCTTTTTCATGTTCAGGAGTTCAACATGATAGAGTTAGAAAGGATGGTAGGACCTTCAAAACCTGTACAGTTGTTACAGCAAAATATAAGAAAGAGATTGAGGATTTGTAGGATTTTAATTGAGAGGAAGAAGATTTCTTTGAAAAGAAATAATGTGCCTTGTGAATCAAAATAGTACCTCCTGGTGGAGCGTTGGCGTGGCTCAGTCATTTGAGAACCTGACTCTTAATTTTGGCTCAGGTCATAATGCAGGGTTGTGGGACCAAGCCCCACATCCAGCTCTGTGCTGAACATGGAGCCTGTTTAAGGTATTTTTGCTTGGGGCTCCTGGGTGGCTCAGTCGGTTAAGCGTCTGACTTCAGCTCAGGTTGTGATCTCATGTCTATGGGCTTGAGCCCCGCGTCGGGCTCCATGCTGACAGCTCAGAGCCTGGAGCCTGCTTCAGATTCTGTGTCTCCCTCTCCCTCTGCCCCTCCACCACTCACTCTGTCTCTCCCTCTCTTAAAATAAGATAAAGACATAAAAAAGATTAAAAAGATATTCTTTCTCTCTCTTCCCCTTCCTCCCTCCATTTCTGCCCCTCTTCCCTGCTCATGCACTCACACACTCTAAGAAAAGAAAAAGTAGATCCTGGTGTCAGAGAGAAAAAAGCAGCGCACACACCAATGTAAATGAATACTGTGTGAAAATTAGTAACGGGAAAGCTGGCTAAGCTAGAACCAGGAGGCTCGGCAGGGGGCGCTCTCATGACTTCCCACCACTTTTTCAGTAGCAATCCCAGCAAGAGACTAACCTAACAAGTGGACACTACTTTCTTATCTCTGCTGGAGGGAGGAAGACCCCCCCCCCTCCCGCAAGAGCCCAGCCAATGAGGGGGAGTCCCAACTCAGCCAATGAGAAGCCACTCTCCTTCCAGCTCCGCGTTGACTCCCCTGGACTTCTTGTTGATGACGCCTCTCCGAATTCCTACCATCCTCCATCAAAGAGGACGCCTCTCCTGTGTACTACATACAGACTTGCCCGCAGCTTTGCTGTAGCTTGCATGTCTCAAATTGCAATTCTCTGCTCTTCCCGAATAAACTCATCTTTTGCTAATAAAATAACTGACCGTTTGATTTTTACGGTTAAGTACATGGATGAGGCTGGAGATTGGTAGAGCTTTCATGTGAGTGACTTTAAATGACAGATCTAAGGAGTTTAACCTCCTTTTTTCCCTAGTAAGATGAAATCTTTGAGCAATACAGCAATGAGTCATTACTTTCCAGAAATACTATTTCACTCACTCGGTGCCAATAGGAATACGTGACAGTGCGGTTTTTATGTAAGGTCGTTTTCAACTCTTCATATTTTTGTTATGGAGTACTAGTAGTGTTGAGAGTCTTCATGCTAGATTATATGGAGATCTGGGGGAGGAGGAGACAATTGCAGTGTTCTGAGGCTGGGGAAAAAGGAAAACTGGAGTTACAATCAGCCTGAGCAAGGAGAGGAACATCCAAGTGTCCAAATTGAAATATTCAACAAGGAATTTAAAATGCAGGTGGCATTGGTATTTAGGAAGAGGATAGGCTACGGCTAAGAATTTGGGATTCAGCCACGTGGGCAAGGGTTGGAGTAAAGTAAAAGCAGCAGACTCTGTAAGAGAGATGGGTGGATGAGAGTTGTCAAGATTAAACTTGGGAAATGCCCATAAAACTGGTGGCAGGTATGAGTGTCAGGATAGTGTGATTTCAAATATGTCAGAGAAAATGAAGCCTACATATTTCGTTGATAAGTTGGAACACTTCTGCGGCCAGAAAGAGAAGTTCGGAGTAAATACCTTTGAAGTTTGGCAAATAAGTGGTAAAAATGAAGAGATGGAAAAATAAAAGTAATAGAGCACCACCTGGTGGTAGGCAGTAGGCATTTTTTTTAAACAAAAGTTTTTCATCCTCAAATTTAAGCTTTCTTTCTGTTTTGGTTTTTAAATTTTCACCTATTTTTTTTTTTTATGCAGTAGCCTAGTGTGTGAATGGATGAATTTGTTTACTTTCTAATCAGCAGTATGGGCGGAGCTTTGATTTCAACTTTGCTGAAAGCACGTATGTCACTTGGCTCTTTAGATCTGTCTCCATCACAGAAGACCTGCGTTACTTAGGTTCTGTGGTTAGAGCTACCCTTCCCAGGTCTGATGGCCTCATCATCACCTCTAAGTCACCAAAAATAAAAAATCAAGTCTATGTGAAGATTTCACGATTCTGAATATTTGTAGTTTGTGTTTTAACTCAGTATATAGTACAGGAGTTTAAGTTCATGAGCTTAAAGCTTTTGGGGCACCCGGGTGGCTCAATTGGTTAAGCGCCCAACTTCAGCTCAGGTCATGATCTCTCTGCCCGTGGATTTGAGCCTCACATCAGGCTCTGTGCGGACAGCTCAGAGCCTGGAGCCTGCTTCGGATTCTTCCCCTTCCCCATTCACGCTCTGTCTCTCTCTTAAAAATAAATAAAAACATTATTTAAAAAAAACTATCCCACATGAATAGCAGTAGAAACTTTTTTTTTTTTTTTTTAATCCCAAGGAAAACCTACATCCTTGAAAAATACACAGCCGTCTCGGGTGAATTTGCATAGACCGCTTCCTAAATGCAAAGCATCTTTGAAAAGTTCTGCGCTGAGGAGGACAGGAAGCGCTTCCTCTATTGCCAGCGCCCACAGCGAGCTGAGCACTTACAGCAGTAACTGTAAGTCGGTTTGACACAAGCTTCACGGGTCGTTGAAACCATAGTTACAAGGAAAAACTAATGTACTACGAGTAATTACCAGGATTCTGATTCTGCAGTTTAGGGGAAAATGTGAATACTGCTGCTCCTTAGAAGTGTCTCTAAAAGTTTGGCAGGAGGACCAAATCGTTTAAATGGCAATGGGGTTTTTTGGTTTAAGGAATGAAAGCAGTATAAGGGCTGTTGGAACCCAACTGGATATCAAAAATGAGAACTTGTTGGAGTTCTTTGTAAAAGACTGTATTCTGCAGATGCATGTTTTATAACCTTATATTGTAGATGCTAGAGTCTGTGTACTATGACTATTAGTACACAGTATAACTTGTAGCCTAATTTTAAGTAATATAAACTCAGAATGTTTCTAAAGTTCCCAGTTAAGGTGAATTCTGTTTTCCGTGTGTAAAATGGGCGAATCAATTGAGCCATCTTTTTCATTCAAAGGATGTACTGGGTCTTCGCATGTCTTTGCTCACTTCCTTTTTAAGTGTGCTTGCCAAATAATTCTCGGATTTCTGCCTTGGGACCGTTGTGGAGTGTCTGCTACGCACGGGCCCCACAGTGGGTGCGGGGAGGGATACGAGATGCCAAAGAAATGGTCCCTCTCTAAAGGGTAGTTGAAGAGGATCGTTAAATAGACAACGAGAATCCCAGAGGTAATAAGATTGTCTCGCGGGAGGTGGAGGAGGCAGCGTGGAGTCCTTGCCGCGAGCCTTCTGTGTGGGGGCACCGCTGTACGGTTGCCAGGCGTTCCTTTTCTTTCTTTCTCAGTTCAGTTGTGCCACTACCCCGATGGTACGCACGAGGTCATTGAGGCTCAGAGAGGTTGTCGCTGGTCCCAGGGCCCTCAGCCAGCTTGTGACAGAACTGAGAGTGACTGTGAGGAGAAGGTGCCGAGTTAATGAGCACCTTTCGGAGAGGTCACTCAGCAGCCCCAGCTCGTTCCCAGGACCGTGAGGAGCTGTGTGCTGCAACTCTGGGGACGGTGAAGTGTGTTATTTACAAAATGGAAAAAAGGTAGTGTCTGTTTAGTGTTTCGCTTTCAAAGCTGTGGCATAAAATAAGCCAGGTTTGCATGTAACCAGTGAGCGTCCATGGATTTGAAAAGGAAGTTCACGCGTGTATTATTCTAAGGTGCTTGGCTCTGTGGGCAGTGTGAATCTCAGAACGGACTCCCAGAGCAGGAGCGGCAGTGGGCGCCTTCAGAGGGCTGGGTGGCGGTGGAACTTGTGACACTTGGAGGCAGACGTGTCCTGTAGTGCATTCTCCGTTGACAGCCATGTTGACTTGGCCACCGTTTCGGTGCAGTGTCTGACTCTCCGAAGGAGGTTGTAAAATGCTTTTGTCCGTTCCTTTTTGTCCTGGCACAAAGGAGTTTGCCATAAACCCACAGAGCCTGTCTAGTGGCGATGTGCCCCTGTTGCAGATTAAGCATTCAACTCAATGAGGCTTCCTTAGTTTGATTTGCTCGCTGGTGTAATCTGTTTTGTGTCGTGCCTCGGAGCTTACAGATCTTTCCCCCCCTCCACTCTCATTCACTAAGAGCAAGCATGAGGGGCAGGAGAGCGAACATGGCTGCGGTTCCTGCCTAAGATTGCTTTGATCTCTTTAAATGACTGTACCAGGAGGATTCCGCAGCTGTACAGAGACGGAGATTTCTTCAAAAATATTTATCAATTCTACACTCACCCCACCGGCCGGTTCCGAGAGGCACTATGATGCTACCTTACTGACATTGCTGGTCCTGGGGTCCTACAGCCTTTGTATAGTTCCTTTGTTAGCCACGCTTACTGGGAAAAGAAGTAGGTCGATGATTTCTGGTTTGATCCTTTTCTTTGTAAGCATGCTTCGTTGGTATTCAATAAATAGATGTAGCGTCTCTTGATTGTTATTTTTGTACCTTGTGATTTGTTAATAGTAATACTTGTTTGGCATGTTTACGTTGCATTTGTGAATGGTTCTAAATAGAATCGTTTTGTTAGCTCTTTTCTGTGTTTTCAGACTGTTACTATAATTCAGTGGCACTGTTAACATTCTGGGCACATGAAATTACCTTATTATTTATTACCTTCTTATTAAAATGACTTGGCCTCATTTGTGATTAAATAACCAGTAGTTTTGTGTATGTAGTTTATAGTTGTATGAATACAGAAAAATATGTTCCTAGAGTTAAAACATTATATCTTTGATTCTTTTTTCTTATTTTATATGCAAAAATACTAAAGGTCTGTGCCTTTTAAAGGTTACTGTACAGCATGAAAAAAATCATTTTGAGCTGAAATTTTTCTGTTCCTGATAATAATGGGTCATGTGAGAAAATAATCTTTTGATCAGTGTTTTGATTCATACTGGGTTAAGCATTTAAAGCCCTTTAAAGAATGTGTTCTTGCTTTGTCTGCTCATTTCTTTGTGATATGATTACTATTAGTATATCATTTAAGAACTTGGGAGATTGCACGGTGCTGTTGTAAAATTAGCAGCTGGTTCGTGGTACTTCGGAATAACATTGAGTTATAAAACACATGACCAAATCAAGCTCTGATAAGATAATGCGTTTTTCTTATTTGGAGATTTTAGCTGGTTCTTTCTGTGTGTCCTTCTAAGCATAGAAAATTTATAAGTGATATTAACCTGAAATATTGCACAGTAGTTTCTGTGTCAAATGTGCTCATTTATAGAGTTTAAACATTTATAAGCTCTTTCAGACTCCACTAAAATCCAGTTTTTAAGTTCACTGATTAAAATATATATTGTATCTTGAATAGAGTTGAAGGTTTGAGGGCCGTTGTGTAAGTGTAGAAGGAAGTGTTTAGAGTTTATAATTTTGCTCCTTTAGTGAATGTGAAATCCAAAGGCTTCCTTCTTCCAGGTTGGCCACACACACACAAAAGGTTTATTTTTGAGAGACGGATGTTAAGGTGGGAAATGTAAAAGATGCACACCAAAACTGTTGGTACTCTTCTGGAATAGGAGAACAGGAAGGTGGCTAAAGAAACGGAATATTCTTGACTTTCACCTTCACGGCCAGGTCTGGCTCAGCTGGTGTGATACATAGAAAAGGGCGTTTACCTCCGTCTTCTCTTAGTTTCCCTAACTCAGGGGAGGGTGGATGATTGATTTCCTACCCTCCTAGCCCCAGGATTCTCCCCTGATAAATGGGAGGGTGGTACCACATCAAGTCCAGAACCCTTGCAGCATCAAACGTTTCTTTCACCTGGATTTTCTTCGCTACAGTAAGATGGTGTCTAATAGTCTGAAGATGACTGTTTGAGTTGTTGCTGAGGGCAAAGGAGTAATGTCTCACCTGCCAACCCCTGGTCAGTTGGTCAGATGTCGCAGAGTAGTAGAGTGTGGAAAGGTTTTCAGGCTGCATCCGGGTTTAGAGCCGAGGTTTGTGTTTGACTAGTGTTGTCTGCTGCAGGTGAGGAAGGTGTGCGAAGCAGTGTATATATACCCTCGTTCTGTATTACACGGTTATATTTATGCACCTCTGAGTGGACTATGTAATAAGAAAATACTATTATCTAGACTGGCATTAATTTTGTTTTCATTCTTTCAGTGGTTTTCTGGGGGTACATATGAGATATTCTTGTTATTACACAGTTGAGTCATTTTGCTTTTGGAATCTGAAAGTGTAGACTTCAGTAGCAACTTGATTTTAAGCCAGGTAGGCAGATGATCTGGCACAGCGGGTAGCGTTAGACACATGGACAAAAAAAATTTCAAGAAATAAGCAGAATGTTTGCTCTGTGCATGTACATAATTCAGTAAACAAAAACAAAAGCTGATGTTAACCAGGTGCCAGAATGTAGTATATGAAATGTTAGTTTGCACATAAATCTGGAACAATGAGAAGCCCTTCTGGGGTAAGAAAATAACGTCTTCTGTCTAGGCTTCTCTGAGAATCTCTTCACTTTCTCTTGAGACTCTGATTTCTCTTACTCTCGTTTCTTTCATTTGAATCCCATTTTGACCATGAGGAAATGAAACGAAGGATTCCAGAGAATCTGTCATTCCGGCATAATTGAGGCAGCCAGGACCAAGGATCGCAACAGAACAAGGGTAGTTCTGAATTGTTATTACAGCTGCGGGGAGCTGGGTGACCACATGTGTGATGTCACGTATTGACTCTGCACACAGTCCCCGAGGGGCTGCGGCCCCTGCAGCACTGTGTCGAGAATTCTGAGGGACGCAGGTGGCTTCGGTGGGACTGGAACAGAAAAACTACGCGCTCCCGTGCTGTGCAGGGAAAAGCCAGCCCTGCCTGCCGTGTGTCTCCTGGACTCTCGTGCTGCTCCCCACTCACCACACTCCCTTCTCCTAACTGGATGTGTGGCAGTTTGCACCGCAGCAGGCAGTTCCCTGAGACACCAGGCAGGTGGTCTGAAAATCCTGACTCTGTCTCCCCCGGACAGCTTCCGATTCCACAGGTTAAGGGCTCAGTCCTGAAAGCTGCCCCTCCCCTCCTGGGATGCCAGTTGCAAGTCCAGTTGTCACCTGTGCTTCTCACTGCCCGGGTGCACTTGGGAGGTGTCAACGACTCCTGTCTTGGGTCCGGTGAATTTGCTAGAGCAGCTCACAGAACTCAAGTGAACGTTGACTTACATTTGCCGCTTTATTGTGAAAGGACCTAACAAAGGACACAGATGAACATCTAGGTGGGACCGAGGCGTAGGGCAGCTATGTGAGAGGGGCGGGGAGCATCCACCCCTTTCCAGGCTGCCACTCTCGGCGTGTGTCCACCAACTCAAGCTCTCCCAACTGCACAGTTGGGAATTTTTATGGAGACTTCATGTCATAGGCATGGTTGATCATTAAGTTCATTTTTAGCCCTTTTCCCTTGTGAGGAAAGTGAAGGGCAGGGCACAAAAATTCCAAGTTTCTAGTCATGATTTGGTCTTGGCAGTGACCAGCCCCCCTCCAGCAACCCACATGGAGTCACCTCATCAGAAAAAAAGCTACTCCTTGTCACCTAAGAAATTATAAGAATTTCAGGAGATGTGTATGAGGAATTGGGGGCAGAGACCCAATGTGTATTTTCTACTTTCTCACACGAACTGGGTGCCATATTTCTTTAGTGAGGGGCCCATGAGGGCACATGTACCATTTCCAAACTTGATTTTCAAACGCACTCATATACATAGAGAGAGGAAGGGAGGCAGGCGAGGCAGTGGCCAAGCCAGGACCAGCACTCGGGTATCAGAGATTCTGTTCATTACTTGAAACTATGATATTAATATTTTGCAATGTTTGCCAGCAGGTCGTCATCATTTGGATATAATAGCTCTGGACAGGGGGAAACTGAAACACCACCAGGATACCCAACCAGCTGCCATGTTAGGAACTGAAAATAGAGGACAGGAGAAATACTTTTAGGATGTCATGTCTCATAGAGAAGTACATCCTTCAAGTTGGGGGTGACTAGAAAGCACTGCACCAACTGAGGAGTATTTAGGGAATTGAAAGATGTGTAATTGTTGGTCCTAAAAGTATGTGGAGCCCAGCTCTGCCATTACTGGACTGGGGAAAAAAGCGAAGACAAGAACTGTGTATATAGAAGGTCAGAAAGAGTGTGTGTGCGCACGTGTGTGGAAATGATTGTACCTAGTCAAACTCAAAAATGTTCTCTTTCTGTAGGAATTTTGACCCTCCCACATTATAAAGCTGATGATAGATCTGGTGCTGGACCTGGTGTTTACGCTGAGCCTGAAGAGTGGTGCTTTGTTTCCAGGACAACACAGCCTGTCTGTGTGTGACAGGGAGCCAAGGGACAGGACTATTGTGCCTCATGAGAAATCCGCCTTGTGCTTTACTTAGAAATCCTTTTAGTCTGTTTTTTGGAAACTGCAAGTCTTTGTGTTTAAAGCTTAGAAATGAAAAGTATGAATAATTCTAGGATCATGCAATTTTCTATTAGGTCTGTGAATTAAACTCAGCTTTCCAAAAAATCTGAATAGATGTCTTATTCTCAGCTGACTATAAAAAATGTTTCAAGAAAAGTAAGGCAAAAATCCAAACTGTTATAATACAGGATCAAGACTTCAATAACATCATTTACTTCCTTTCAGGATTCTGATTTAGCAAGAGCTGAAATGCTAATTGAAGCCCAATATCCATTTTATGTGCAAATCTAAAAGATATGCTCTATGAAATTTTGATTCTGTTCTCTTAAGACTACGAAATTCTGTCACACATCCTTTAAAAGGTTATGTTGAATTACATGATAGCAGCATCTTCAGTATTATCATTTATGTTAGCTCTTTGTAATTTTCAGTATCAGAAAGATCAAGTCTTTAGGTTCTGAGGAAAGGGAACTGGAAAGAAGGAGAGGAAATTGACAGAAACCCCTCAGAGGGAGGGAAGGCTCCATGTTGATTTGACCTACTATTGGAAATGTTACGTGGGCACAGTAAGAATGAACAGACGGCTCATTGTAGAGTGACTTGACATACATCAGGGAAGAATAAAAGCGTGTTTTTATGGGTTTGTGACATCCATAAACGCTGTTGTAGGAGTTGGGTAAGTTAGCCTAGTGAAAAATGTCTGACTTCAAATTCATAACATAGTTGTAAGTAAGGTAGAATCTGAGCGTTGTCTAATGTGAAGTGAAGAAAGGAATCAAGGTTGGTAATAAATTTATGATTAGGTGCTGAGTGTTAAAACAGAACTGGATGTCCAGAACTAGGGGTGGAACCTCAGTTGAGAAACAAAAAAAATCCAGGGGCAGGGAAGTGAAACCTGGGAACCAGGTAGTGAATGAACCTGTGGATTTCCGCTCTGGCCCCATGAGGCTGTGGTGATAGAAAAATGTCAGGGGGTTGTATGGTTAGCAAGGTGACAGGGATAAAAAGATTAACTTTTATGGGAAGAGAGGACCAGAAAACTTTGCAAGTATTTTTGTTTGGATTTTTTTCCTTGGCTGTGGAGAGAAAATGACAAAGTACTGGGTTTGTATCCTTGAGTATTGTCTAACACGGCAATTAATCTCTTAGAAAAAGCAAAACAGTTACTACTAAAAATCCTGATAGGAGCTAAGCTTCTAGACAGTGCACTTTCTTGAAGATGACTCCATTATGGAGAAAAGTGAATTTAGAATGGTGTTTTAAGGAAACACTGATTTCCACCCCCTCTCTCCCAGGTCATTACTGTTGCTTCCTTTTTTTTTTTTTTTGTTTAAATACTACTTACTGAGATTTGAAACCACTTATGATTTGTCTTTATCTGTACATGCTGGAACTGTTTCTCAAACTCTTACTGTGAGGTTTTTGACGCTTCTGAGATTGTTAAAATGTAGACTCCCCCTGCCGAAAACACTGCAGTAAATAAGGTAAAGATGTATCTTCCTAAAGTAACCGCAAGTGAAGAACGCTATTTCACAAAACTTCATTGTGAATCAAGTGAGTGAACGTACAGTGTGAAAATACATTCTCATTTGGAGTTCACGGTGCAGGAATCAAGCCGTGTTCCTTTCTTTTTCCTCTGCCCTTTTCCCTGCCCCAAGTTCAAATACAAACCTTAAGGATTCTATAGAAGATTTGGTTTCCCTTTATAGTCCAATGGGAAGCCATAAATGTGAAGAACCCTTAAGCACCTGTGAAAGATGCTTAGTGTTTATTTTGATACTTACTTTTTTGAGGCTGAAGGGCTTTAGTCATTACTGGGCAAAAGCAGAAATAAGAGTAAGCAAGGCATCTATTTAAGGCTTTGCTATAATTTTCTCCATGTTTTGTTTTTTAACTTAAAAAAATTTTTTTTAAGGTTTATTCATTTTTTCAGAGAGAGAGAGAGAGAGAGAGAGCGAGCGAGCAGGGAGGGGAAGAGAGAGAGGGAGACACAGAATCTGAAGCTGGCTCCAAGCCCTGTCGCACACAGCTCAACATGGGACCTGAACTTGGGGACTGCGAGGGCATGAACGGAGCCGTAGTCTGATGCTTGACTGACTAGCCACCCAGGCGTGCCTCTCCATGCTTTCAAATGGTGGTTCTGACAGAAAACCAAGTTGTAAAGCACCACCGTTGTTTTTTAAAGTTGTGTTCTTTATTCTGAGGTGTCACTGTCCATTGTTGTGCTAAGTTTGCCTTTTACCTTTAGGGTCCCAGTAAAGAACTGGAGGCAAAATTAGAGACCACAGCAGAACGGAAGATGCCCTTTCCAAAGATTCATGGGCATATTACACCTAAAGCACAGTACTTGCTCCCTTAATTTTTCCCTCTACTGTTTTTTCTAACATGTTCCCTGGAAAATATTGTAGGTCTACTTCTGTGGCAGCCCCCTCGGCCTGGTGAACTGTAGTAGGACCCAGAATTAGACCGCAGCCTAAACACCGTTGGTTAGCATCTTCGTTTCTGCAAAAGTTCTGGGTCTAGTCATTCTCTTAATACGGGGAAACAATTTTTTTTTTCCCTGAGAGGGTTCCTGTGTGAGTAGAGAGGAAAGATTGACGTGTCACTTACAAGATGTTTTTCATTATTTTGGTGGGATTTGCTTTTCTGTTTTAGCTTTATGACTCAGGCACCTTGTCCCAGGGCAGATGAGGGAGTTAACCTCCGGGCTGTAGTCAGGAAGGATCCGAACCAGGTCTCATCCTTGTTACCCTCACTGAGTTGATACACTATTGTTTGCACATTACTAACACAGCTGGCCGCCAGTGTTCATTAGGATTAGATTATTGGCACATCTGCCTTGTCCCCGTGGAGATGGTTGCTCTTCATTGCTGCACCTTGGGCGTGCTTATTACACGGCACAGATGGCCATGTGATTTATCTTCCAACTTTTATTTGGGGTGAAAACTTGGCTGGACAAGACACCTAAACCTGGATTATGCCAGGATGCGTGGTAACTGTCGCTAACGCACTCCCTTCCTATTCCCATTATGTGGTAATAATTGCATATTGTAGGGTCTTCGTGAGCCCTTGTTGCTTCAAGGGGAAAGGAATAGATTGTGGAAAATTGATGCTGCATTTATCTAGAAAATAAATTGTACTCTTCTGTGTTATTACAGCCGGGAATGCCACTGTCATCAAGTATGAGGAAAAACCTCCCAAACCAGTATTTCAGAATGGTTCCTCAGGATCTTTATATTTGAAGCCTTTGGTTCCCAGAGCTCATGCCCACTTACTAAAAACGCCTCCAAAAGGTATGTTCCTCATTGCAGAGAAAAGAGGAAAAAGAATGCTTTTTAAGTGCTTACCCTGTAGGAAGTCCAATTTTGGCAACTAGGCTCATGGCATATTGAACAGTTACTTACAGTCTCCCTGAAAAAGGGCACATAATACATTTTACCACCAAGGGAGCCCTTCTTCAAAGAGTTGGTAGGTTCTGCAGTTAAAACTCGATGCATATAAATCAGGAGATAGAGCACAGGAATCAGGTGAAAATAATTAAGATTTCCAGGGTTAAATTATTTGAAGATCATGATCTGGAACAACGAGTTAGAAATACATAATTTACTTCCCCACTTTGGTCCAAACCGTGTCCCCCGCCCTTTCTCTTCTCCTTTTTTACATTACTCGCTTAGTAATTGCCGTGGCTACAAAGAATAACTTTAAGGTTTATAAAATATGTGGTACATATTTAAAAAGAAGTGTTTTCATGAAGCTTTATCACCAAGTCTAAAGTGGGTCTGAACCACATTAGAAGGTGGGTTAGTGTTTAGTGAATTGAAAGATTTCTTACCTGAAAGAAATATGAAGGAGAAACGTGACTGTAATCTCTGATCATATTAGAGGTGGGGTTTGCTAGGGTTTTGTTTTTGTTTTTTTAAGAAAAGTATTTTATTTACACCACTAGTAGATCCCAGCTACTCTAGTTCCTCTGGGCTATAATCATTTTATCCATGACAGGGAAAATATCTTCCAGTATTTCAGTTTTAGCAGAATAAAATTGCTTAGTTACAGAGTAAGAAGCAATTAATGATTTGGGGACAAAATTAAAAATATGCACATACATTACCCTAATACGTAGGTTAAGATACATCTAACAAGTTTTCTTGATTTTCATTAGTCATGAAAACAAAGGACAAATGGATCGCAAATGTTTTCTTTATAGACAATTTCAATTAGAAAATAATAGTTTACTGAAAGCACTACTGTGGTTTGTGTGAGTAAGAAGTATTCAAAACTGGGCAGACGACGTATCGTCAGATATAACTGAAGAGTATTTGCCTCAATGACACCATTTACAGGCAGTAATTAGACTTTTGCGCATCTCAGTTTTATCTTAGGTTCAAGGCAAATACAAGTCAGGAGGTTATGATCCTAAGAGATCTTTTTTTTGAGCCCAGAAGAATTAGCCTTTTGATTTGATAATCTCTCTACCATTTTTTTTTCTTTTGAGAGCGAGAGAGAGTGCCAGTGGGATAGAGTGGCAGAGGAGGAGAAAGAGAATTTTAAGCAGGCTCCTGCTCAGTGCGGAGCCTGACTCAGGGCTCAGTCCCACAACCCTGAATCATAGACCTGAGCTGAAATCAGGAGTTGGACACTCAACTGACTGAGTCACTCAGGCACCCCTAATTCCTCTACTTTTTTTTTTTAAAGGTTAATTTTTGAGAGAGAGACAGAGCATGAGGGAGGGGGGACAGGGGCAGAGAGAGAGAGGGAGACACAGAACCCAAAGCACACTCCAGGTTCTGAACTGACAGCCAAGGGCCTGATGCAGGGCTCAAACTCACAAACCATGAGATCATGACTTGAGCCAAAGTCGAACACTTAAGTGACTGAGCCACCTGGGTGCCCCCCATTCCTCTACTTTTAACAATGACTGAATGTGGCAGTAGACACAGTGGCACACACACACGCCTTTTAATATTGAGGAAACACAGACGCAGGGCCCTCCTGTATTCCATCAACCACAAACAGCTGTTGCATTTCCTCCAGTTTTTTCCCTCTGCATAAATAATGGTTTTGGTTTTGTTTTAGGAAAACTCAGGGCATAATGCATACAGTCTCAGGGCACCGGGGTGGCTCAGTCGGTTAAGCATCTGATTCTTGATTTCGGCTCATGGTTTGTAAGATCTGAGCCCCATCTCAGGCTCTGCACTGTTATCATAGAGCCTACTCAGGGTTCTCAATCTCTGTCTCTCTCTCCCCCTCTCTCTCTGTCCCTCCCCTGCTCATACTCATTCTCTCTCTCAAAATAAATAAACCTAAAATAATGTGTATACTCTGCTGTGTCTTGCTTTTTATTAATTTAGTGAAGTATGGGGCACCTCAGTGGCTTAGTCGGTTAAGCATCTGACTTTGGCTCAGGTCATGATCTCACGGTTTGTGGGTTTGAGCCCCGCCCTGGGCTCTGTGCTGACAACTCAGAGCCTGGAGCCTGCTTCAGATTCTGTGTCTCACGCTCTCTCTGCCCCTCCCCCACTCGTCCTCTGTTTCTGTCTCAATAATAAATAAAAACATTAAAAAAAATTTAGTGGCATATCACAAGAGCCTCTTCTTTTTAAATGGTTATTTTCCAATTCCATGGTTGTGGACAATTTCTGACTCTTACTATGGCATGTGGTACTGAGGTGAGCGAACATTTTTGAATGTAAGCATTCGTCACTTCAGATTCTAATTACTTCTATGAGCTATCCCTGGAAGAGGAGTTACTGGTTAAACTGTATGAATCCTGCTGAAATGGTTAATATGTTACTCAGGACTTTTCCAGAAAGATGTTCGTCTCTCATAGCAGTGTGAGAGCGTCCATTGCTCATCCTCAACGTGTGTGTGTGTGTGTGTGTAGAGTCCTCTAGTGACTTGAGGTTCATCACCTAGCAAGTGTTTGTCAGTGCTTTCTCTTCTCTACACTATTGAAGAGAAAATAGGCATAAATATGGGCAAAAAAGATTCTTCAGCATGCCTTCAGGTTCTTATCTGTCCACGGTCTTATATAAGTTTCTAAAGCATCAGACGACCATTGCTAGGACGACATTCCTACCAGAATGACATTGGTTTGGGAATCTGCGGTTTTTATTGATGACGAGAAAGCCCCAACATCTACAACATACACCAGTAACTTAACAGTGGCATCAGGTGTCAAAATTTTATCCCAGATAACTTGCAGAGAATTGAAACTTCATGATTCCACTGATAACTGTATAGAATAGGGCACTGCAATTTGCTAAAACGTCTGGCTATTGAATTTGCAAGCTGTTGTGTCACACAGTGTTTACTTACGTGGGAATGAATGTAAGTAATCTCTTGAGATGATGGCGTCTGTAAAACTCCGCAGATAGAATGTGGCAGCCACTCCAGCCATCTGCAGAGGATTATGCTGTAGAAATGATAATCTCTGGTCAAGTGGAAGCACTTCTGGTTTTCTTGTAGTGGCTGATCTTGTAGCTCTGCACCTGTTACCACCACTTGTATTTTTTTTAAGCTTAATAATGTGTAATTGACAAATACAATTGTAGTCTTTTTGGTGATTTGATAAACATACACATGGCGGAAGGACCCCCGGTTGTGGTTTCATATTGTGTCAGTTGGAGAAAAAGCTTCAATATTTTTTCCTTTGTGGCTGAATAGCAAGTGAGCTGGATTAATTTAATGCCTGGCAGGTTCAGAAATCACACACTAGTGGCTGTGATTCATAACGTTCTGCCTTCTTTGCTGTGTCAGCAGCGGAATAACATGAAGTGTGTAATATGTGTGTAAGTCCAGCATTGTTGACATTCCCATGCAGCTGTTCTTGGCTGAAAATATTGTCTAGTTCTCCTATCATTTGTGAATATGAATTCATATCACCTTTAAACTATCATTCTTCTATTTGGTAAATCATTTAAAAATTTTTTTAATGTTTGTTTTTGAGAGAGAGAGAGACAAAGCATGACTGAGGATGAGGCAGAGAGAAAGAGGGAGACACAGAATCTGAAGCAGGCTCCAGGCTCTGAGCTGTCAGCACAGGGCCTGATAGAGGGCTCGAACTCATGAACCATGAGATCATGACCTGACCTGAAGTCGGACGCTTAACCGACTGAGCCACACAGGGACCCTTGGGAAATCGTTTTACACCTAGACTATACTTGATAAAGTTGACTGTATTTCAGTGTTGTTTCCCATATGGAACCTAAAATTTAGGTACTGAATTGCTTTTCAAAATATTTTTTTTGTTTCGAAGATGTTTTTTTGTTTTGTTTTCCTTTTGAATATTTTCAGAGGCACCTGAGTGGCTCAGCTGATTAGGTGTCCAAATTCAGCTCAGGTCATGATCTTTCATTTCATGCGTTTCAGCCCCACATCGGGCTCTGTGCTGACAGCTCAGAGCCTGGAGCCTGCCTCAGATTCTGTGTCTCCCTCTCTCTCTGGCCCTCCCCCAATCGCACGCTGTCTCTGTCTCTCAATAATAAATGAATATTTTTGTTAAAAATTTTTATGTCAGGCTCTCTGTTAACAGATTGCTCAGAGCCTGAAACCTACTTCGGATTCTGTGTCTCCCTCTCTCTCTGACCCTCCCCTGCTCACACTGTCTCTGTATGTCTCTCAAAAATAAATAAAAAATACAAAAAGTATAAAAAATTATAAATAAAAATTTTTAAAGAAAATATTTTTAAAATGGGTAATTTTTGTGTGAGAGTTCAATCAAAACATGAGTATTTTACAAATATTTCTTTTACTTTTTAGGTCCATCAAGAAAAAATCTGTTCACAGCTTTTAATGTGGGTAAGTGACAACTTTAAATATGGAGAGAGAAAAAGAATTTTTTTGTAAAGTCATGTTATCGTTGAACGCATTTATATGTACTTAAATTATTTTTCACTTTTTCGTTTAAAATACAATTTCACGTTTGTAGCATAAACTTTACTTGATTATGACTCAGACCAGCACAGGTTAAAACTTGGTCAGCATGATCTGCAAGGTATCTGAGCCAAAAGGATGTTTTATTAATAATAGATAATTTTAGTTTTTTTTTAAATGATTTTTTTAAAAATATGATCTAAAGTGGAGAGTATACGTTTTCTACAGTAAATGTTGTTTTAAAACTTGCTAGTCTCTCATCGCTAAATCTCCATATCAGGTTTAAACACCTTTTGACAGTTCAGCAGCTTAACATTTTTCTGCTCTGTTTCATACTTCTAGTGAACAAACTTGAATCTGTCTCTAAGAGAGCTTGCAGCCTCATCCATTTAAACCATAACTGGGAATCTAAAAGTCTTGTCTCTTGAGAAGCCATAAAGATTCATAAAATGTATTCACTGCAGTTCCTGTATTTGATCTGTAGCCAGTCAGGCCCCCTTCTACCACCTGCATTCTCTTGTTAAATATTCAGTCATAAGACAGCATGGAGCTTCTAACTCCGCTGAAGATTGGGGCGGCAATTTAAGAGGGAGAAAGGGATCCTAGCACATTGAATAAACTTGGTCATGCTTGTGACAGTGTGGAGTGCTCAGGATACAATGGTGAGCCGGAAATGAACAGGGGTCTTCTCTTCAGGAAATTGGGCAGAACGTATAAATTTGCGATGCTGCGTATTTAGATAGTAAAGAAAATAGGGTGGATAACATAATATAGGGAATAATAAATATCCTTTTTCCAAGTTGTGTCCAGTTTCTCAGCTTAATAAGGCAAGGGCATGCGAGGGGATTACATCACAATCATTAACCTTTTCTAAGTTCTTGGGGCGCCTGGGTGGCTCAGTCAGTTAAGCATCCGGCTTCGGCTCAGGTCATGATCTCACAGTTCGTGGGTTCAAGCCCCGCGTCGGACTCTGTGCTGGCAGCTCAGAGCCTGGAGCCTGCTTCGGATGCTGTGTCTCCCTCTCTCTTTGACTTTCCTCTGCTCACACTCTCTCTCTGTGTCTCTCAAAAACATAAATAACCTTTTCTAAGTTCTTAAAGCTAGAGAAGACTCAACCATCCAAAGTGATTGAAATTCTAGAAGTTCCCAGTTGCCCGAGATTTAATATATTTTTACTAAATGTTTTCTGATTTATAAACAACAACTATTCTACACACTTTGAAATTTTTATTTTCTTTTGCTTTAAATTTCTAGCACATCCTGGTATTTGGGAGAAAAAGAGCTAATATGCTATAGAATAACTTTGTGTTAAATATCAGATAACCTTTGGAGCACCTGGGAGGCTTAGTCAGCTAAGAATCCAGTGACCGCTCAGCTTATGATCTCATGGGTCACGGGTTCAAGCCCCATGTTGGGATCTGTGCTGACAACTCAGAACATGGAGCCTGCTTCTGAGTCTGTTTCCCTCTCTCTCTGTCCTTCCCTTGCTCACACTCTGTCTGTGTCTCAAAGATAAATGTTAAAAATTAAAAAAAAAAATCAGATTGCCTTAAATAGGAAGTTAGATGGTATGATAACTATTTAACTGAGAAACTTGCAGATGTTTTCCAAAGTGACTGCAGCATTTTATCTGTCCACCACAGTGTATGAAGGGTCTAGTTTCTTCACTTTGTTGCCGACACTTGACTTTTGTCTTTCTCTATTATGGCCATTTTAATGAGTATGAGATGGTATCTCACTGTGGTTTTGATTTGCATTTCCCTGATGGATAATGATGTTGAGCCTTTTTTCACTCTTTTTTTAGGGCTAATGTTCTGTGTGTGTGTGTGTGTGTGTGTGTGTGTGTGTGTGATATAATATATATATATTTGTGTGTGTGTGTGTGTGTGTATAGTAAACTAAGTGGGTTTAGTTTATTGATTTATGTGTCTATTTTTGGGCCAGTACTACACTGCTTTGATTACTGTAGCTTTGTAGTATAGTTTGAAATCTGGGAGTGTGATATATCCCACTTTGTTCTTTTTCAAGATTGCTCTGGCTATTTGGGTTTTTTGGTGGTTCCATACAAATTTTAGGATTATTTATTCTAGTTTTATGGAAAATGTTATTGGTATTTTCATAGGAATTGCATTGAATCTATAGGTTGCTTTGCATGGTATGGACAGAGTACAGGTTTTCACTGCATTCTGTGGGTTCTGCAGTGTTGTTTTCCCATTTTCTTTTGTCTCAAGGTATTTTGTTTATTTTCTCTTTGAGTTTTTCCTTGACCCATTGGTAACAGGTTGTTTATCCTCCGCATATTTGCATCTTTTACAATTTTTTTCTAATTTTTCTCCTAGTTCCATGCTGTTTTGGTTGGAAAAGATTTCTATATGATTTCAGTCTTCTTCAATTTATTGAGACTTGGTTTGTGACCTAACATGTGATCTCTCCTGGAGAATGTTCCATGTGCCCTTGAAAAAATATGTATTTTGCTGATATTGGATGGAATGTTCTGTATGTATCTGTTTAGTCCATCTGGCTTAATATGTCATTTCAGGCTACCGTTTCCTCATTGATTTTTGCCTGAGTGATATCTACTTATGTAAGTGGAATGTTAAAGTCCCGTACTTCTGAGGTGCCTGGGTGACTCAGTCGGTTAAGTGTCCAGCTTCGGCTCAGGTCATGATCTCATGGTTTCTGGGTTCGAGCCCTGTATCAGACTCGGTGCTGACAGCTAGCTCAGAGCCTGGAGCCTGTCTTCAGATTCTGTGTGTCTCCCACTCTCTCTGATCCTCCCCTGCTCATGCTGTCTCTCTCTCTCTTTCTCAAAAATAAATAAAACATGAAAAAAAATTTTAACAAGCCCCATACTCTTGATACTGTTATTAGTTTCTTCATTTATGTCTGTTAATATTGGCTTTGTCTATTTAGGCACTCCTATGTTGGTGTAGAGATGTTTATAATTGTTAACTTGTTTTTGTTGGATTGAACCCTTTATCATTATGTAATCCCCTTCTTTGTTAGTCTTTGCTGTAAATTCTACTTTGTATGATAGAAGTATTGCTCTCAATTTTCTTTGTTTCTGTTTGCATGGCATATTTTTTTCCTCCCTTCACTTTTAGTTTGTGTGTCTACATTGAAAGGGAATCTTTTGTAGGCAGTATATAGATAAGTCTTGTTTTTTCATCCTTTCAGCCAGTCTGTGTCTTTTGATTTGAGCATTTAGTCCATTTACATTTAAATTAATCATTGAAATGTATGAATTTATTGCAGTTTTGTTGTTTTCTGGCTATTGTTGTGGTTCTTTTCTATTGCCTTCTACTTCTTTTGCTTTCCTCCCTTGTGTCTTGGTGATTTTCTTTCGTCTTATGTTTGGATTCCTTTCTCTGTCCTTTTGGGGTATCTCTTATTGGCCTTTGGTTTATATATAACACCCTATATATATTTTAGTCTGTATTAAATTGGTGGTTACTTAAGTTGGAACACTTTAAGTACTACATTTCTACTCCCTCTCTCACAATGTTTGATGTACGTGATGTCGTATTTCGTATCTTTGTATTTTGGTAGGCGGTAACTAATTACTGTAAATACACATGATTTCACTGCCTTTGTCTTTTAATCTTGACACTATAAGTGGTTAGCTCATTATTTTTACTATACTTTTGCTTTTACCACTGAGGTTTTTTTCTTTCATTGTTTTCTTCTGGTCGTGGCCTTTTCCGCTTAAGGAAATCTAACATTTCTTGTAAGGTCAGTTTCGTGGTGATGAATTTTTTTGACTTTTGTTTGGGAAACTTTAATCTCTCTTTCAACTCTGAATGATGATCTTCCTGGGAAGAGTCTTCTGGTTGTAGGTTTTTTCCTTTCAGACTTTGAATATAGTATGCCACTCCTTTCTAGCTGGCAGTTTCTCCTGAAAAGTCAGCTCATAATCTAATAGTAGTTCCCTTACGTGTAACTAATTGCTTTTCCCTTGCTGCTTTCAAGATTTCTTATCTTTCTTTCTTTTTTTTTTTTTTAAGATTTTATTTTTAAGTAATCTCTACACCCAGTGTGGTACTTGAACCTACAATCCTGAGATCAGGAATTGCATGCTCTACCCATTGAGCCAGCCAGGTGCCCCTCCTTACCTTTCATTTTTGACATTTGAATTATTAATGTGTTTTGTTGTTGACCTCTTCCGACTCATCTTATCTGGGGCTTTCTGTCCTTCCTGGACCTGGATGTCTGCTTCCGTCCTCACGTTAGGAAGTTTTGAGAGCCATTATGTCTTCAAATATATTTTCTGTCCCTCTGTGTCTTTTCTTCTTCTGGAGACTGAGAACACAAATGTTAGGACCCTTGATGTTATCCCAGAGGTTTCTTAAAGTATCCTCAATAATTTTTTTTTTAACCTTTTGCTGTTGAGCTTGGATCATTTCTACTACTTTGTCTTCCAGGTCACCAATCTATTATTTTACATTCTCTAATCTGCTGATTCACTCTAGTGTGTTTTTCATTTCCATTATTGTATTCTTAGCTAGGATTGTTTTTAATATACTCTATCTCTTGTTGAAGTTCTCGGTCTATTCCTTTATACTTGCTTAGACACGTTTGTTTATAATCATTATTATTTTGATCTCTTTATCAAGTAGGTGGCTTATCTTTGTTTCATTTAGTTCTTTTTCTGAGGTTTTTGTCTTGTTCATCTATTTGGAATATATTCCTGTCTCCTCATTTTGCCCGACTCTGTAGAAAATGTGTTGTGGGGCCCAGAAACCCAACCCCCCACCCCACCTCCCACCTGCCAACTGCCCTGGTCACCAAAACGAGGCCCTCCATGTGCCTCCTTGTTTGGGTTGTGTGTTCATTCCTCTTTCATCGGATCATTGCTCTTGTGGGTAAACTGCAGTGTGGAGCTGGTCCTCCCCCAGTTCGTGGTGGGAGCTGCTTTGGAGGGGGCACCATTCTGCCTGAGGCTCCCAGTTGCATGTTCCAGATAGAAGCACCTTGGGTGGTGGTGGGGAGACTTGTCCCAACTGGGGCCTCCCGGTGGGTGAGGTGGGGCCGGAGCCACTTTGGAGATGTGTTGAACAGGGCCGATCCACAGGGGAGCACTGGGGCAGGGCAAGTGGTGCTAGTAATGTTGATGGAGAATGTCAGAAGCAGTCTCCACCAGTGTTGGGCCAGCGACCCAGGAGGGCAAAAAAATGGCACCCACTAGCACTTCCATTCTGGAGAAAGTTCCTACAATCCCTGCCTCTTCAGCGCATGTCTTAAAGTCTGCAAGTCTCTTTCATGTATGGCCCAGGTGCTTTTCAACGGCTGTTGCTTTGCTGTGTCTCAGAGCAGGTAAGTTTGTGTACAGGCCTTTGAAGAATGGAGTCTTGGTTTTCTGCAGACCTCCAGCTCTTGTGGAGTGTAAGCCCCACGGATTTTCAGAGACAGCTGTTACAGTGACTTGTTTCCTGCTGCCAGGTCCCTAGGGTGAAGGTGCTCAGTGTGGGACTCGAACCCCTTGCTCCTCAGGAAGGATCTCTGAGGCTGTGATAACCCTTCTGCTTGTGTGCTGCTGTGCTGGAGGTGTGGGTCCCACACAGATTGTGTCTCTGCTCCTCTCTTCTGCTTGATGCTGCTTTTCCTTTCTTATCTCTGGCTGCAGAAGAGCTGTTCTGCTAGTCTTGAGGGCATCCTCCGAGAGTTACTGTATATGCGGTTGAAGCCTTGTGTGTCTAGGGGAGGAGGTAAGCTTGGATCCCCCTCCTTGGCCACTGCGATCTTCTCTCTGCCTAAGATGTTCTGTGGGAGAAGGCACTGCTTGATGCAAGCTCATGGTTATGTATGCCTATGTTTTCTTAGAAGATCTTCATATCTTCAGCTCTTGGGCTTAGGTCTGTGATCCCTTAATTTTTCTCAATGAAGTAGAGGGTCCAATCTCATTCTTTTGCATATAGATATCCAGTAGTTCCAGGACCATTTGTTGGAAACACTAGTCTTTCCATCGTTGAAATATCTCAGCACCTTTGTTAAAAATAGTTGCCTATAAATGTGAGAATTTATTTCTGGACTCACAGATCTGTTCTCTGGATCTGTGTGTCTCTTTGCTGATATGACACTGTTGATCACTGTGGTATAATAAGCTTTAAAGTGTGAGTTTTTTGCCCTTTTGAAGATCTTTTGGCTATTCTGGATCCCTTGAATTTCCATGTGAACTTTCGGGTCTGTGTCAATTTCTGTAGAGAAGTAATCTGGTGTTTTGAGAGATTTGCAATTTGCTAGATTCTGAAAAGTTTAGCAGGTGGAGGTTTAAAAATCTCCCTTAGTTGTGTGTGTGTGTGTGTGTGTGTGTGTGTTTGTGTGTGTGTGTATGTGTGTGTGTGTGGTTTTAAATAATATCTAGATAACTTTATGTCCTGTTTTGTTGCCTCTTAACATGAGTGATCACTTGTAATGACGACTACACTTAGCACGTGCAGCAACTTTTAACTATCCCTCTTGAATATGGGGGCTGCCTCTATCGTCTATGTACGTGATTCTGTGATGGACAGTTCACACTGTGGAAGTTGGGGGGAGTTTCCTGTGACAGATTCTTGAAAGTAACTTAAGTAAATCAAAACTTGGCATATTTGTAGTCCCTTGACTCAGATAACAGAATTGCTTTCCAAAAGCCTCGTATCCATTTATATCAAGATTGCAACAAAAGAGGGTTGGCTTTACCGTACTCCAGTCGACATTGGGTATTATTTTTAAATTGTGGCTAATGTAATAGTGGAAAAGTATATGTCCCTGATTTTGATTTAACTTTTAATCAGTTACTTCAAACCCTTTCATTATCTCATAAGACAATAAAGAGGAGCAGAGAGAGAATACCCTCTTCAGGCATTGAATGTTGGTTTGAATCTTGGTCTTGCCACTTTCTGCTTGTGTCCTGACCTTAGGCTGGTTCCTAAGCCTCTCCAAGTGTCAACTTTCTCATTTGGGAATGCGGAATGTTACGGGAATACTTCCAGGAGAGGAGTAATGTTGACTTCATTGAAGTGTTGTATAAAAAGCTCTCGAAAGCTTCTGCTGCTTCTCAGGATGGTCATGATGTGATCTTTTCCCTTGTTCTTAGGATTCTAGGGGCTTACTCTGAGTTCTTTTGCAGGATGTTGAATTATTTTACATTCATAAAGCAAGCAGGAAAAACGAAATTAAAGTCAAGAACCAGGTCATGGGGCCTAGCTGCTGTAATTTATTTAAAGAGTCTTCTGCTAAAAGATTTTAGCCAGCATTGATTCTAAATAAAACTTGGTTACGATTTATTAGGAAGATGTCTCACATACCACATACTAGAATTACCTTGGTTCTACCGCACGTTAAAGCTGTTTTGGATACAGAAGCCTGAGAGAGGTTTTCATCCAGCCCCCTGATTGTTTTACACAAGATCATCAGGCTCAGGGGCCGCGGTGTCTGCCTTGGAGGTCAGAAAATGCCCCGCATCGTGCATGTTCATTTGCTAAATACAGCACAGTCCCCCTTATTTCCGAGGCTGGGAAACAGAGTTGCCGATCTGCCCCGATGAGGGAATGCTGGCGTGGCCAGGGTTTCCTCTGGTGAGAACAGGGATGAGTCTCTCTTTGATTGTTGGCTTATGATTATAACTTTTATCCTACTTAAAAAGCAGATGCTGTTTTGATAATGTGGTAGACTTGGTGTTTCACCTCAGGGCCATGTATAGACTGTTTAGTAAATCTTGTTGGGACACAGGCTCTCTCTTCTCAGCTGGAGTTAACGTTCCTACTACGTGCACATCTGTTCCGTATCGATCAAAGTTTTAACCAAAAAGTAGAATGATCAGAGCATTAAGAATACAGACTTGGCTAGGAAAGGGCTTTTTCCAGGAACATGAGTATAAAAGAAAAGATGAATGATTATGACAACAGAAGTTTTAGACTTCCCTTTTGTCAAAAACATTAAAAACACAGTGATGGGTGTTAGCCATAAGTAGACTGTATGGTGATTATTCTTCAGTCTATACGAGTACTGAATCATGTCGTTACACCTGAAGCTAATAGGTTCTTCATCAAATATTATAAACAGTATAAACAGCAAACAGGGATGGAGATGTAACACGTTTATTCCATGTAGAGCTCTTCCAAATTAGCGTGTAAAGATGATCCCATAACAGAAAAGTAAAATGGACAGAAAGAAATACAAGGGGTAGGAAATATGAAATAGTGTACAGATTGCTAGCAAAATCTGTGCTGTCCGTGCTCCCACGTTTCCAGGAGCAGCAGCTGGTGTTGGTGAGGGGTGAGGAGCAGGCACCGCACGCGCAGCTCTGAGGCTGTCCCCAGCCTCTCTGCGGGCACTGTGGCCCAGAGGACAGACGTCTCCTGCCCAGGAGTTCCACCTAAAGGGGAAGAGATTGACTCACGTGTTTAATGCCTTTCACATTTGTCTAGAGGGAGGGAAAACTGGAAACAGCCTGAATGATTTAAACAACACCTGTTGTTTAGGTAAACCACCTGTGTAATTAATTATGTTGCCAACATTGTAATAACATTTTGAAGCCTTTGAAAAGTAACCTAGAGGGTTAGTTAATGCCTTAGGAAGATGAGTGGAAAGTTTTTAAGTTTACTAAGTTTATTAAGCTTGTATTAAGTTTAAAAATTGGTTACAGAGCATTATAATGTATAAGTAATTTGACTTTTTTTTAAAAAATATTCTACAGTGAAGATGGGTTTCTGTTTTTTTTAAAAAATTTTACATAGATAAAACCACTTTCATGTTAGGGAGACCAGAGAAATAAAAGGCAACATCACTGATCTTGGAGAGCTTATAATCTTATGGATGGATGGAGGCTGAAATTTTTTGTAATTATTTTATGTGAATCTTAAGATAATTGTTCACAGTACAAGCATTCTTCTTCCTAGTAAGGAAAAGGACATTATGATGGAAAGGTTGAGTGCCGAGTTGAACTTTCTACAACTGGAACAGAGATTTGAATGTGAGACAGTAAAGATTATAAAGAATTATGAAGAAATTGTGGGAATAGTGTTGTGTTCAGGAAAGTAAGGAGATAGACATTCAAACGCATATAGTTGGTGTTAGAGTTTTAGATGAAACTGGATAGAGATATTGGGTCCCTGGTTTAAATATTAATCTTTGGCAGTTTCTTCATGATCATTAACAGAAAACATATCAGTCCTAGCATGGCTGCATTTCTGAGCACCTACGCAGCCCTGCACAGTGGATGCTTGAATCACGTCAACAACCATAGTGTCACTGTTGTTTATTTTTTATTTTTTAAAATGTATTGTTTTTTAATATACATCCAAGTTAATTAGCATGTAGTGCGTAATGATTTCAGGAGTAGAATCCAGGGATTCATCCCCTACATATAACACGCAGTGCTTATCCCAACAAGTGCCCTCCTTAGTGCCCCTCATCCATTTACCCCTTCCCCCCCGCCCACAGCTCCTCTAGCAACTCTGTCTGTTCTCTGTATTTAAGAGTCTCTTGTGTTTTGTCCTCTTCCCTGTTTTTGTATTATTTTTTCTCCCTTCTCTTATGCTCTGTTTTGTATCTTAAATTCCACGTATGAGTGAAGTCTTAGGATATTTGTCTTTCTCTGACTGATTTCACTTAGCATAATACACTCCAGCTCCATCCACATTGTTGCAGATGGCAAGCTTTCATTCTTTGTGATTGCCAAGTAATACTCCCGTGTGTATATATACCATATCTTTTCTATCCATCATCTGTTAATGGACATTTGGGCTCTTTCCATAATATTGTCGATAGTGCTGCTGGAAACGTTGGGGTGCACGTGCCCCTTCAAAACAGCACTCCTGTATCCTTAGGATAAATACCTAGTAGGGCAAGTGCAGAGTCATAAAGTAGTTATTTTTAAGTTTTTGAGGAAACCTCATACTGTTTTCCAGAGTGGCTGCGCCAGTTTGCATTCCCACCAGCAGTGCAAAAGGGTTTCCCTTTCTCTGCATCCTCGCCAGCATCTCTTGTTGCCTCAGTTGTTAATGTTTGCTGTTCTCACCGGTGTGAGGTGGGATCTTACTGTGGTTTTGATTTGTATTTCCCTGATGATGAATGATACTGCGGTCTTTTCAAGTGTCTGTTAGCCATCTGGATGTCTACTTCTGCCCATTTCTTCACTGGCTTATTTGTTTTTTGGGTGTTGAGGTTGATAAGTTCTTTATAGATTTTGGATACTAACCCTTTATCTGCTATGCCATTTGCAAATATCTTCTCTCATTCTGTCGATTGCCTTTTAGTTTGGATAGTTGCTTCCTTTGCCGATAACTTTACTGTTCCTTAATTGGAGTCTGATTAAACACACATGCATGCACGCACACACGCACTTTCACAGACTGCAATGCAATGTGTGGTTCTTGTTTGGATATCCTGTAACACTATAACATAGTCATGTGCCAAACACTTATATCATCCATAGCACATCTTTTTTGTTTTTAAACCTTGCTAAGACTTTCCATAATTTTTTAATGGCTTGGCATTATTTGTGTCATTAATGGAAACTCAGCTTATTCTGTTGGCTTTTTATAAAGGTATTGTGTCATTTCAACTTACTTAAAAGTCTGGGGTTTTTTTTGTTTTTGGTACTGTGATTTTTTTTAATGGGAAAATATAGATACGTATAGCAGAAAAGTTGAAAATCCTGCCTATTCCAACTCAGAGGATTGCTGACATTTTTGTATACTTCCTTCAACATTTTTTATTCTTTAAAGTTGAGATCCTGCTATACATTTAATTTTAAATCATGGTTTTGTCCACACTGAGATACCACCTCACACCAGTCAGAGTCGCTAAAATGAACAAATCAAGAGACTATAGATGCTGGCGAGGAGGTGGAGAGATGGGCACCTTCCTACACTGTTGGTGGGAATGCAAACTGGTGCAGCCGCTCTGGAAAACAGTGTGGAGGTAACTCAAAAAATTAACAACAGAACTCCCCTATGACCCAGCAATAGCACTGCTAGGGATTTACCCAAAGGATACAGAAGTGCTGATGCATAGGGGCACATGTACCCCAATGTTCATAGCAGCACTTTCAACAATAGCCAAATCATGGAAGGAGCCTAAATGTCCATCAAATGATGAATGGATCAAGAAGATGTGGTGTGTGTGTATATATATATATATATATATACACACACACACACACACACACACACACACACACACACACACACACAAAATGGAGTACTACATGGCAATGAGAAAGAATGAAATCTGGTCATTCGTAGGAAAGTAGATGGACCTCAAGGGTGTCATGCTAAGCAAAATAAGTCAGGCAGAGAAGGATAGATACCATATGTTTGCATTCATAGGTCTGAGAGGAGAGACCTGGCAGGGGACCATGGGGAGAGGAAGGGGGAAAGAGAGTGGGGGAGAGTGAGGGACACAAATCATGAGAGACTACTGAATACTGAAAACGAACCATGGACTGAAGGGGGCGAGGGAGGGAGGGGGAGGGGGGAAGGGGGGATGGTCGTGGAGGGGGGCACTTGGGAGAGTGTGGGGAGAAGCACTGGGTGTTCTATGGAAACAATTTGACAATAAACGAAAACGATTAAAAAAAAAAAAGTGGGTCCAGAGGGTTAGACCGCTTTTATAAATAAGAGAACGTGCCCCTAGAAGGGCAAATGATTAAATGTGTGCCAAAAAAAAAAAAATCATGTTTTTTTTCCTTCACTTAACATCCTAACACAAATTTTGCTGCCATTCATAAAAACTTGTCTTATTCCTAATTTTTAGTAAAATTGTTCTTAGGTACCAAAAGTTTCTTAAATTTTTCCTTCTTGCTCTTGATGATCCTTACACATTGTCTTCAATTAGGAATTTATGTAATAACAAAGATGGGCACTTTAGATACTTCGGTAGTTAGCCGTTAACTACAGAAGCTACAGCTAATGTACAAGTGCTCATGGCTGATCAAATAAGTAATCAAAGAACCTTTTTCAGCCAGTTTTTAAATCCATGCTTCCCTGTCCACCCTTCCCCAAAGAATATGTGTTATAAAATTAGTTGTAACTCCACACTAACCGCTCATTCATATATTTAAAAGGGTGAACACAAGGGCGCCTTGATGACCCAGTTGATTGAGCGATGGACCCTTTCAGCTCAGACCATGATCCCACAGTCAGGGGATGGAGCCCCGCGAGGGCTCCGTGCTGACAGAGCAGAGCCTGCTTGGGATTCTCTGTCTCTTCCTCTTTGCCCCTCCTCTGCTCGTTCACTCTCTCGTCTCTGTCTCTCTGTCTCTCAAAGTAAATAAACAAAAAAATTACCAAAAAAAAAAAAAAAAGAAAGTGACTACGTATGACGTGTTTAGGGGAGTGCCTGGCACACAGATTAAGAGTTGGCTGTTAACTGGTGGTGAAAAGGCTGCTGCCCCTCTGCTTTGGCTCACTTGTGCTAGATCGCCACTAGGGGGCAGACTATGTTGGGAAAGGAGTGCAAACCCCGCTGGAGCTGTAGTATAACTTCGTGGGGGGGGGTGGTGCAGGGATGGGGGGGTACCTGACTGCATGAGCAAGAACCAGTCTTTCTCCCTTGACTTTCCGACTAGCACTTATGCTTTTCATTCTTGGAATTCCTTGTTCTGCTGTTGTAAAAGATCATTAGCGACGTTTACTATGTGGTATAGTAGTAGAGTTAAAGTAATTTAGTGTAGTTAAGGTAAAAATTTCAATGAACAGAATTGGTGTTAGGTTGCCAGTTTCTTCTTATGGATCATCTAGGCTAAAAGATTTCCCTTTAAACCAGGATAACTTCGAGTTTACTGTTACTTAACAAGCGAAAAAAAACACAACCCCTCCAAATAAAACTACATGACATCCAAAATGGGGTGGGATAGGTCTGTTTCTAATGCCCATACTTATTTTTATTTTATTTATGATTTAATGATATTTTAGTTGTTACAGGTTTCTTGGGAGAAGGTGGAGGGATGTGGGTATGGCTTACTAATGTGCAGAACCTGGAAAAAGGGTGTTGTTCAATAAGTAACTGTGATCATGTGAAAAGTCAACATCTCATTATAGCTTTTTTTTTATTATTAATTCCTTGGTTATTTGTGCCTCCATTGCCAAGGGTGCAATGTGTTTTTGAGATCCATCCTGTGCGTATTAACAAGTTGTATCTTTCCCACAGCTAACCCCTGGCAGGTAATTGAGTTTGTGTTGACAGCCTCTCAGATGGCTGGCTCCAGGGTTGAGGAAAGAGGGAGAGGGAATTATTGAGTTTCTTTCCTGCCCGTCTCCCTCCTCACACCCTAAATGCTCTGTAGGTTTTCTAAAACAGTAGCTGTTCCCTGCATCTACTGCTAGCCCTTAATAGGGTTATTTACAGCTAACAATTTCCACATTTATTTCCACTACTAAGTCTTGTTTTCTAAGGAAATCTTGGAAACAACCATAGATCATTTTTTACACATTGTTTTTTTAAATTAAAAAGTGTTAAATGTTGGGTTATTCCTAGTTATTAATGACATGACCTTTCTTTAAGTGAGGACGCTGCCTGTGCACTTCTGCCCATACCTTCATGTGTTTTGAGTTTTTGCCATCATATTTTAATGTCCTTTTATGAAACTACTCTACCAAAATAAACATTTAACAGATGCCAGTAAACCTAGTTTGTGCATCGTCTGAAACATTACTATGAGAGGCCACTTGATTTTCCGTTAAATGCAAGTTGTAAAGCGCTAACCACAGTCTTCGGAATGTGGTCCAGTTAGTTTTATGCCCCTGAAACTATTATATTACAACCGGCAGAGAAACTGCATTCACCTTGTTTTGTTGATTATCAGTGGGGTCCTCAGAACATGACTATTAACACTGAGCTATAACCTTTTATCAATCTGTCATTAACAGACATTTTATTAATTGAAACTGGGAACACTTCTTACTTGAAGCCATTTAAAAAAAGTGTATCCAAGGTATCTGGTTTATATGTAGATTTATATACAAAATATTTGGGAAAATATCATTAGTGTGAATATAATGATAACTTTTTAATCAATATAGATTACTGTGATGTTAATTTTCTCCTTAATCCCAAGTAAACATTAGGTACTCAGAGTAGTGACTGTCCCTTACCAGTCTCCCAAGTAGTTAGAGAATCCGTGACATTACTGGTTGTTATATAAAGCTCCTGAGACCACCCCCTTTCCCCTCCCCTTTACCATCCCTGATGAAAACCATAACAAACCCTCAAGCATGTGCAGTGTGATGTAACAGAGGCGCCTGCCGGCTGCTGGATCCGCTAAGAGGAGATTTTATTCAGAGGAGGAGTGTTGTTTGGGTAACATCTGGAAGTGAAAACGGAAGCCAGGAGCCCTTGGAGAGCTCGGGTTGTTTTTTTTCCCTCTTTTGTGTATGTGCAGTGGAGTGACATTTGCTATGCAGGCATGTTGTCTCCCGCTGTGACTTCTTGGCTTTGAAGAGCACCGACTTTAAAAAGACAGTATGTGACAGAGCCTGGAAGCGGTTTCTTCTGCGAAGTCTTTTCACCCGCTCTGAAGACATGTTGTTGTCTCCCAAATTCTCCTTATCCACCATTCACGTGCGACTGACTGCCAAGGGGTTGCTCCGAAATCTTCGCCTTCCTTCAGGGCTCAGGAAAAGCACTGTTATTTTCCATACAGGTTTGTCTTGCGTGCATCTCTGTTTAGCGTTGCGTAGGGGACATCTGGATTAACGTGCAGCTGCTTATCAGAAATTTTCTACAGAGATAAAATAATTGAGGAAAGAAAGCTCTAATGAGAGAACGAAGCTTTGTAAAAATCAGCTCTTTGCCCTTAACGTTTCACCGCATGAGCATATGATACTTCTACTGAGTTTAAGCGGATGTGTGCTTGGTTGTTGTTTTTCTTTATATAGAAAGCAGAATTGTTGTCTTGATGCTTCCCTAGCTCTTTTCTGACCCCAAACCCGTGAAAATCAGCACCTGTTAAATTACATTGTCCTTCAGATGATTTTGGAAATGGGACATAGGTAAATTAATGTTTCTTTTATCCTTAAAGAAGGAGATGAAGTGAGGGTTCTGTAGTTTTTCATTCTGCATTTTCTCATGGAGGTTAGTTTAATATGCTAAAAGATTTCTGGATTTGAAATATTTCCAAAATACAACATCCTAGTGGTTGTGGAGAAGTAGCAAGGGAGCCACAAAGCAAATTGGGTTTTGCTAGCGTCACAGGGAAAACGTTTGCCGTCACAGAAGACCGCCTCTGATATTTAGGCTTGTATCTGCTTTTTATGCTCTGTGCCTCCGCTGGAAATAATGCAGTGTATACTTCAGGCCTTTGTAAACCTGCATGCTTGCTTTTAGGGGCCTCAGTTCATTGCCTCTCATTGGTTCCTCTTGTTCTAGATGGTAAATTACATTGAGTTTATGCTATAAAAACAGGTGTATTACATTTGATTTTGGCTGGGAAGAGTTAACTGTAACAGGACTGTTTGAGTATATAAACATTTTTTTTCTTGTTTCATATTCATGGCCTCCCTGATGTGTCTTGTTTTTCATCTCTGTCCCTAGTGATTTTTTTTTTCAGCTGACTGTTTCCAGTTTCCCAGGGGCATCTCTCTTCCCTGTGGGTACCTCTCATTTTTTCTGGCACCTTCTCCCCTGTTTCATAACTCCCCTTGACCTGTCACTTAAGTCTGCTGACCTTTCCCTCGGTCTGAGCCAGCTGCGGAAGGGAAATGAGATGTTGGGAGGCCAGTAGTGGTGCTCTCTCCCAGCCGAAATGCCAGTGTCATTTTTTCAACCTTAAAAAAAAAGGATGAAAAATGAAAGGCTGCTTTGTATTTGCAAATAATTGGTATGATCTAAAATAGCTCCAAATAGCTATTAACCTTTTTGTTTTTAATCTGTGCTCCAAGTTAAAGAGAAAACCAAACTGTACAGAGGTTACACAGTTGCACGTGAGCCTCTGTCTCACCCCCCCCCCCCATCCTCTGTGTCGGGGGGCAGCCATTCTCAGGGCGGGGGGAGGGGAGAACCTTCCAGTCACTTGCTAACCCTATGTGAGTCTATATAGAGTTTTATAGACTCTCGCTGTATAGAAGTGGAGGCACACACACACACACACACACACACACGCACGTGCACACACTAACATAGCTTGCTTGCTTTCTCAAGTTATCTTTAGATTTTAGATGTATCTTAGATTTTCATGTTAACACATGTTTATCTACCTCTGCTCTTTAGTAGTCGTGGTGGCCATGATCTGTGTAAGCAGTCCGCTGTAGGTGACTTTTACAGTTACTTCTGGAAGTCATGTTTTAGGTTGCTTATTGTACTTCTGTGAAGCAGATAGATTTCCAAGGCAGCTTAAGCAAAAGACAAAAGGCTTTTATTATCAGAGTTGAACTAACACTTGCTATTTTAGTTACCTTTTATTTTTCGAATGTATTTATGTAAAAGTGCTTTCAAACATTGATTTGGCTAAAGTGAAATTAAAAAAATGTTTTTAATGTTTGTTTATTTTTGAGAGAGAGAGAGAGAGAGAGAGAGAGAGAGAATGAGCAGGGGAGGGGTTAGAGAGGAAGCCAATTGGAAGCAGGCTGTCTGAGCTGTCAGCACAGAGCCCAATGCGGGGCTCAAACTCACAGAATGAGAGATCATGACCTGAGCTGAGGTCGGACACTTAAGTTGCCTGAGCCACGCAGGTGCCCCTAAAAGTGAAATTTTGAGAGGCTCAGCGCACTTAGAGGTGATCTGGCCTACCTTCTTTTACACCAGGAAGTCAGAGGCCTGGAGAAGTGCATTATCTTGATCAAGGGCACACAGTAGCGGAAATGAGAGAAAACCTTGGACCTCTGTTTAGAATGTTGGGCTTATAGGTTTTTCTGTTTGTGACTTGTGCTGTAATTGTTAGATCTGGTGAATAGCAGTGATGGGGGAAAAATAGTTTTCTGGGTGGGAAGCATTTTAAAATTATGTAAAGAATAGACTTCTCCTTACCCTCAGTGAGAATCTTTTGTGAGCTGATCCCATGTTATGTAGTGTTAAGGTCCAAGAGGTCTTTCAGTGAAGTGGACATTGAAGTCTCAGCGTTCATTCTTACCCCTGAGGGCTGGAAGCGGTACCTTGTGTTTATATTCTTAATGAAGTCAGGGGTGTGGGCATTGTTTGCCAAAATGGCATCGCCGACCTGGATTCCAAGAGCCGGGGGGTGTCGCCTTGGTTCTCCTGGTAACCAAGGGAATGACCTTGATCACTTAATCATACAAGAGCTACAGAATAAAGGAATCGGAGGAGAGGATTTCTGAGGTCCCTTTAACCTCAAATGCTGTCTTACGAATTTTCCGGCTATAGATTAAAACACCCTGGAATTGTTACCCCTGGAAATTCACCTTATCAAAACTAATTCTCTCCTTATCGCTCAAACTCAGTTAATACCTGTGTTTTATTTACTTCTCTTCATGACCTATTTTCCCTTGATTCTGTCATATAACATCTGTCACCTTTGGATCATTGTTCTTCCTCATGTCTCCATAACTAATTGGTCATAAGAATCTAAGACCTTGTCGTCTGAAATCTCTGTTTTTATCCTCTGCCACTACTCTAGTCTTTCCTATATGTGGAAGCAGTAAAAAATGACCAAATATTGACAGTTTCATATGTTTGGTCTATTTGAAGGATTTCATAGTTGGTCTTTGCCATGCGCTTTCCCATTTCCATAAGCAATCATTTTTTTTAAGGTTAACTCTACATGTGACTCTTGATCTTGGGGTCATGAGTTTGAACCCCACATTGGATGGAGAGATTACTTAAATAGAAGACTTAAAAAATTGTTTAAAGTAAGCTCTACACCCATAGTGGGGCTTGAACTCAATACCCTGAGATCAGGAGTCGTGTGCTGACTGAGCCAACCAGGAGCCCCCTTTCTCCTCTTCCTAAACTGTTGTGGGATTCATTCATTCACTTCATAAGTGGGCACTTATTAGACATGTGGCAGGTTCAATGCTAGATACTGAGAATATAGCCCAGGCAAAGTCACATATGCTCCTGCCTTCACACAGCCCATTATTACACAGAATATCAAGTAACCCTCGTAGGGCATGGCCTAGGCTCCCAGGCAGCTCCTAGTGGGTAAAGCCAACTTTATCTAGGACTTTCAGAAGCAGTGCCAATTAAGCTGGGATCTCAGGGTATATGGGTTTAGCCTAGACACAGAAAGTGTTCCAGGCAGAGCAGACAGCATGTGCAAGCCTGAAGCTGAGGGAGAGGATGGTTCCTTCTGGGAAACAAAATAATTTTAATGTGTCTGAGCCTAGAATGTGGACAGAGAGGTGCTAGCAAGAAGGGCCGTGACCACCGGGACCCAGGTACACCAGGCCCTTGCACTGGATCTTCACAAAGGGACACTGTGCGCTTCAGCACTTTGTGGTTGTGTGGTACCCACTGAGGACGCGTGTTATCAGATTGAGGTGGTTATGTCCTCTGTGGCTCAGGGCAAGAAAGGGAAGAGCGTGTTTGTCAGAGTTCTAAGTGACGTTGCAGGATGTCTAGCATGGATGAAGATCTCAGCGCAGGGAAGGGCTATCCCTCCAAGTCCGGAAGTGATTTCACCGACTTGTTAAAATGTTGGCAATAATTTGTAGCAAAGTGGATGGACCTCGAGGGAGTCACGCTAAGCGAAATAAGTCAGGCAGAGAAGGACAGATACCATATGTTGTCACTCATAGGTCTAACGGGACCATGGGAATGGGAAAGGTAGGGGAAAGAGTTGGGGAGAGGGAGTGAGGCAAATCATGAGAGACTTTTGAATGCTGAGCACAAACTGAGGGCTGAAGAGGGAGGGGGAAGGGGAAGGGTGGGTGATGGTCATGGAGGGGGCCCCTTGTGGGGAAGAGCACTGGGCATTATATGGAAACCAACTTGGTAATAAACTATATATAAAAAAATAAAATAAAATGCTGGCAATAGTCTGTCTTGCTAAAATAGCTCTCTTTCAGAATTTTGCACGTTAGTTCTCTGCATGTTGGTTCTAATTTTATGATGAATAAGTAGAGGGAAAAGAATTTTCTTAGTAGAAATATTCCTTACCACTAGTTTTATCAGAATTCAGTTTTTCTTTGAAGCTGAAGATAGCTGCATTAATTATTAGGAAAAGTGTCATTCTGAACCTCAAAGGGTTAATACTCCTTTTGCTTGAAGTGGAAGAAATTCACTGCACTTAGAATCCTTCTCGCTGAGCCGGTGATATCAGAAGCGATTATTATAGCAAAGGGGAGGGGTGTACTCCATATATATTGAGGAGGGCAGAAGTATTCTTAGTAGGACAAAATATTTCGTTTACTTAAAACCACAGTAAAGAGAACCATTTTGCTTTGATATTCGGTAAGACTGAGAGGCAGAATATGAAAACATTTAATTAGAACAAAAGTCATCAAATTCTGTTTGTTCAGTTTTGAGACCGTCGAGAAGAACTGCTTTTGACTAGGAAGTAACTTCTATGTCTCACCTCAAAAGCAGCTCTGACGTTGTTCAGTGGCTCAGCCACGTCAGGATCAACACCTCTGTGCTTTTCTTAGCTTCCTCCTCTAGACCGTTGCCTCTGGATCTCATGATCACTGCTCCAGGAAGGAAAACCAAAATAATGCAGGGGCGGTGCCTGATCGCCGAGGCTTCCATCTCATTGGCTAAGTCTCGCTCACGTGGCCAGCTGCCTGCCAGGGAGTCTGGGGAATTCAGTGCTTAACTTCTCCAGTCTCTGAACATGAAGATGCAGGAGGGGTTGCAGACTTACTATAGTATCTGACCCAGAGAAGGTCAGACCCTTAATTCTCAAAAGCTGATACTGGCTGCCTATAAATCAGGAGAGTGGATCTTTTTTTGAATTTTTAAAAATATTTGTTCATTTTTGAGAGAGCATGAGTGGGGCAGGAGCAGAGAGAGAGAGAGGTGGACACAGAATCCAAAGGAGGCTCCAGGCTCTGAGCTGTTAGCACAGAGCCCAGTGTAGGGCTCAAACCCATGAACCAGGGAATCATGACTTGAGCCAAAGTCAGATGCTTAACCTACTGAGCCACCCAAGAACCCCAGGGCGGGTGGATTATTTAACCATTCTCATCTCGCAACAGATCTTGTTATATTTTTCTCTGTTGTGATACAGATGGGTTTGGGTAGTGATTACCTATTTTGTAACTATTTCAGTTAAACACTTTGAAGTCACTTGGACACAGATTAATAGTTGATTTTGAACTTAAATGAAGTAATTTTCAGTTGTAACAGAATATGTATGTGGAGGAAGACTGTCTCAACATGTGGCTTTTATATGTTTAAAATGCATTGTCTCTCTCTCTCAAAAAAAACATAAAAAAATTTTTTTAAGAGGGGGAACGCCTGGGTGGCTCAGTGGGTTAAGGTAAGGGTCCGACATCAGCTCAGGTCATGATCTCTCAGTTCATGCCTCCCTCTCGTTCTCTACCCCGCTCCCTGTTCTCTCTCTCTTTCTCTCTTTCTTTAAAAAAAAACATTAAAAACGTTTTTTAATGTGTTAACAAAAGGTTTATATTTTTTTCAGTACATTTGTGATAGGTACTGCCATGTTGGCGCTAAATAAACTTGAATTTCTCTCATGGTTCTCACTACATAATACAGAAATCAATGGAGTCATTTTGGAAAGCTTCTATTAAAAAAAAAACACAGGTACAGTAGAACTTACGTGTAAAAAGTTAAATGACTCCGTCATTTGTAGAATACAGAAGACCTCAGGAAGGTTCGAGAATAACAGATGAGAGGTGTAATCTTTCACATCCCTTTGTTACTGTACTGTGAATCCATGTTCTTCTTTTTGGTTTCCCTGAGTCTTGAAGATTGTGCTGGCTTCCTGCCACACTGATAAGCATTTCCTGAGGACTGTGTTGTGAATGGCATTATGCTGGAAACATCCTAAGCTGCTGTAGCTACAGCGGTCTTAGAGCTAAGCTTTGCTGGGACATGTTGGGAGGGACTGGATGGTTATATAATTTATCCCTTTCCTTGTGCTCTGTGTGAAGGCCTATCCAATTTGCTCATATACGGTGAGAACGAAAATACAGCAAAAGATACTTGTTTCCTATTCAAGGTGGAATAAAAATTCACGTTTCCTCTTAAAATTTGTATTTTTTTTAATGTTTTTATTTATTTTTGAGAGAGAGACAGCATGAGCAGGGGAGGGTCAGAGAGAGAAGGAGTCACAGGGTCTGAAGACAGGCTCCAGGCTCTGAGCTAGCTGTCAGCACAGAGCCTGATGCGGGGCTTGAACCCATGAACTGTGAGATCATGACCTGAGCCGAAGTCTGATGCTTTACTGACTGAGCCACTCAGGTGCCCCTAAAATTTGTATTTTTGATGAAACTGTTATGTTAGATGATTACAACTAAAATATTTACATCCAGTATCTTCAAATTGTTACAGGACTAACATTATATTGCTTGCAAATATTTTGCTGTGCTCCGTGTTTATAGCATATTTTAGTCCTGCAGTTCATAAACTTAACATTTTAAGGTTAAGATTATTTTTAAGGTTCTAGATTATTTAAGGAAACAACAAAGTGAAGGAGATAATATCTTTTTTTTAATACTTTATTTATTTTTGAGACAGAGACAGAGCATGAGTTGAGGAGGGGCAGAGAGAGAGGGAGACACAGAATCTGAAGCAGGCCCCAGGCTCTGAGCTGTCAGCACAGAACCTGACGCGGGGCTCGAACCCACAAACTTTGAGATCATGACCTGAGGCAAAATCGGCTGCTTAACCAACTGAGCCACCCAGGCGCCCAGTCGGTTAAGCATCTGACTCTTGATCTGGGCTCAGGGAATGGTCTCCTAGTTCCTGCAGTCAAGCCCAGTGCCTTGTCGGGCTCTACACGGACAGTGTGGCGCCTGCTTGGGATTGTCTATCTCCTTTCCTCCCCTCCCCTCCCCTCTGTTCATGTTCTCTTCCTTCTCTCTCTCAAAAATAAACAAACTTAAAAAACAAGTGTTTCTGAATGTAATGACTTTATCTTCTTTGTAGTGTAGTCTATTTTAAGAACATGAGAAATCTACTTACATCCTGCCAGCTTCATGGGAAATAGTTAAGGTCAAGTTTGGGTTGTTTTTTTTGTTTGTTTGTTTGTTTTGTTTTTCCCCTAAGAAAAATTGTTTTAAGTATAATTAATCTGAAATAGGAGTTTTAAATACGAATATACCTTCCATTCTGTAACCTACTTTTAGGGTTTAAAAAAGTAACATCCTTTTATTTGTACTGCAAGCCATTGTGACAAATTCCAATGATATAGTACTATAAATTTTTAAATGCTTAGGTTCCTTAAAGTCATACCCTCCACCTCAAAGAGAGGCAGCTTGAGTAATTTTTTAAGTCTAAACACTGCTTCTCATGTTCCCTGTAAATAAATGCCATGCCTACCTAGAATAGAAAAAATTGTGTATGGTTTCTAAACTGTGATAACTATTCCTTCTTTTAGTATAAACAAACACCAAAAGGAACACGAAAAAGATTTAAATAAATGTAAGGTAGTAATTGATGACATGAAGGACAACTTATTAAAAACAAGTGTCTTGGTAAGGTGATACAGGTCGCTGTGGTTTTACTGCTCGCTTGCTGCAGCCGGCAGTGTGTTTAGTATACTCGTGTTGAGGGCACCATTCAGGACAGGAGCAGATCCAGAGCCGAGTGTTCCCCAGGAAGATGACACGGTGGACAAGTGTTAGAGAGCACGTGAGTTTAGGATAGACCCATTTCCGGAGAATGAAGAGCAGAATGTCAGAGCATGTCTTACTGCCTTCTTCACTGTGTCCCACACCAGGCTCCTCCCCTCTCTCTGCCCTTTCTCTCCTTCCCGCATGCCAATTGACTCCTCTTGTGGGATTTCCTAGCTGCAAACTTGTGGCTCCCCCTGGGCTCCCCTAGATCCACCCGGTCACTCAATCCCCCACCCCCCATTCTGCCTTGTAAACACCTGCCTGCCTGTTCTCCGTGCCGCTGACCCCTGGGTTCTTCCTGGGGCTTCCTCCTGACCCCGCTGTGTACCTGTCCTGTTTGTCACAGTGCCCCCGGATCCCCGCTCAGTGTCGTCCTCAGCCACCTATATGAGCAAACCTGTTTATGCTTCAGCCGCCTCGCTGTACTTGAAGTTAAGGAATCTCTGGGCCCACCCATACCCCTGCGCCTCCGCTGGCCTTTTCTGCCTGTCTGTCTGCCAGGTGTGCCCCTCTGCCTCCTGAATCAGGTCTCGACTGCCCCAGATCTAGGTGTTTCTGCACCCCTAGGGCTCTTCCCACACTCTCCACATAATTCTGGTATCTAATCATCCACTCATCCTGTCATAGGGATGGCCTCTCTTCCTCTGATTAACAAAAGTTCCTTATGGGACCTTTGCAGGAACCAGTTTGTTAGAAGCACATCCAGTTGGCACGTACTGAGTGAACAGTAGTCATCGGGGTGATCGTTTATAACTAGATACTCTTATTAGAACGCTTATTTCCCAGTAGTTCTGTTTAATGCTTTATTTTTATGAGATCTCCCAGGGTGAGCACCCATCATCCAATGCCGAGAAAACCGACTAACGGCCTCCACGTAGAGATAAATGTCACTAAGGGTTTGGGTGGGCTGAGTCAGATTAAGGCAGAAAGAAGGGAATCGGTTGTCTGTCCAGACTGCTGGTGGAGATTGAGGGGGCCCGCACCAGCACGTTAGTTTATTTCCTATGTTTTATTACCCTACAGATACTAGTTTTTAATGCAGATAGGTGGATACTATAAGAGTTGAACAGGAAGATATGAATGAATACTAGAGAGACATGATTCAGCCGAGATGCCGAGTGTCTTCATGCGTCTGTATGCTACCCCACCTTACTCTGTGCCTCCCGTCCCCCCACAGCCCACCAGGACAGATCCTTCTGCCACCCAGCGAAGACATCATGGTAGATTCTGGTCAATATTTGGTGAGCGAATGACTAGGTCAATAGTTACACAGGAAATTGGGCAATGCTATTTATTGAACTCAGTTTATAGTTTTGCGTTTGCCAAGGCAAACTCTTCCGGTAGGTCCTGTCTCTTACTGGATTTTAATATTGGAGAGACTGCACATTCAGTGAATGGCTCGTTTGGCCTGAAGGTGGGTGTGTCTTCAGCAGGTGGTAGGTTCGTGCAAGTCCTAGTGGTTAGATTTTTCTCAAAAACCTTGTTTTGTCTCGATGTGGAGGTCTATATGCCTGGATGACTAGAGCCTAAATAGGGGATCTCTTCCTTTTTACCCAACTGCTTTCTTCAAGAAGAAGATAAATCAGTTCATTAGGCTAGTTTGAGATGTTATTAAATGAAGGTTTTGGAGGAGAAGGAGCAAATACAGCAAAAAGTGTTATCCAATTGGTTTTCAAGTGAGCACATGTCTTTGATTTACGACTTCTGTTTTCCCGATGGAGATTTCCATTTCCTTGCAGTGAGTCCCAGGAAGGTTGGATCAGGCATGATATTGGTAGTTATCTTGTTAACAGACTTCTGAATCTATATAGAAGGAAACATGTAATATGAAGTTTTCTGATTAAGTTGATTCTTTGAAATCACATGTCTTGTTAATAGGTATAATGAATTTTATGTGTAAATATAGCTACATTATCAAAATGGTAGCATCTTAATTAAGGGCACACAAAGACAAATTTGGTTCATATTTTAATTTTCTATAAATCATGGCTTTTGTATGATTTAAGGGACACTCTGTTTTAGTATATTGAAGGACCCTATTTATGAGCATTGGGGCTTTGAGCATCACTTTTTTTTTTTTTTTTTTTTTGGCATCATCTCTGATCTTCAACTGGGCCAGGAGTGAGGAGGGGGGATAGAATGCTCAAATCAGGTCATCAGCTACTATGTGGCACGATTTTGCCCTTAGGGAGCACAGTATTTGGAGCGGAAGATTGAGGTCACAGCTTGATTTTCCAGCTCTAGGTGGAGGGCATTCTATTTGCTTATCTGCTCTTACGTTAAATTTTGAAGACATGGACTCTTAGAAGAATTAACATGTAGATGTTTTCTTTCCTCCTTTAATGTAAATCTATTTTGAGTCGTCACATACAGTAAAACCCATATTATTAAATTCCTGTCTGTATTCCCCAAGGAAGAAATATGGATTATTGTTTTGATTGCGAAGTGTTAATGATTTAAGTGTTCCAAATTCATTTTAGTTATGTTTAGAAAATAATTACTTTTTAATTTTGAATAGGTGATATGTTTACCCCATGGTTCAAATGCATAAAAAATACATTAGAGTACCTTGTATCTGTCTGGTCCCCACCCCCTTACCGAAAAGGTAAGCATCATTAGTACTTTTGTATGTATTATGCAATAATTCTTTTACGAATTTATCAGAAAAATAGAAAATGTGCTCTTACATTTTCATCTTTACATAACAGGGCATATAACCTATGTCGCTCTTTACTCTGAATTTCACATTTACTAGAGAGCTTCCTAGGTCTTTCTTACGGTTGTGATACTTCACTATATAAATGTGCTGTATGTTTGCTTAACTGGTCCTCTACTTATGGACATTCGGGTTGTCTTTGATGTTGTTTTTACAAGCAAATTTGTGGCAGAAATCCTTCAGTTAATGTCGTTGCACCCCAGTGTAGGGTTTGGAATAGGATAGAGTCTTGCTTTCCAGCTATGAATTCAAGAGTTGTTACTTGGATGTGTTCAAGAAGGCTTGTCACAAAGCTTTGAGGTTCTTAAACATCAACTGAGGGCATGAAATTATGCAAACCAACATTCCCAGAACTGTTTTAACGTTTGAATGAGATTCTTGCTGGGTAGCCCCGAAAGCTGTGTCGTGATGTCCACAGCTGATGGTTTCAGTCCCTCCCTGAGGCAGAGCAGCGTTGTGCCCTGGGTGTGCTGCTGGAGGTCACCATTTCTAGAAACTCCAGTTCTCCAGCCTAAGAGAGGAGCGCCTGGGTGGCTCAGTCATTTGGGCGTCTGACTCGACCCAGGCCATGGTCTTGTGCCCTGTGAGATTGAGCCCCACATCCTGCTCTGTGCTGACAGCTCACAGACGGGATTCTGTTGAGGCTTCTGTGTCTCCCTCTCTCTCTGCCCCTCCCCTGCTTGCACTCTGTCTCCTTCTCTCAAAAATAAATAAACATTTAAAAAATTAAAAAAAAAAAAAAAAAAAAAAAAAGAAAGCCCGAGAGAAAAAGCAGCTGTCATGTGGACAGCTGGGTTTTGCTGGAGCACAGGTGCTGTCCGTCCTTCTCTTGTCTGAGTGGCCACCTTGCCACTGCAGCCACAGGTGACCCAGTAACCAGGCAAAGCATACACGCAAAGCAGCTGCCGCCAGGAGACGTGCCCGACTGGAGTGTAGTCAGACCGGACGGTGGGTGCTTCCAGGCTGCGCCTTAACAACAACCACTGAAGTTCATTCCAGAGTGATCTTAGCAGCATGCTTAATGTCATATTGGGTCCTAGAGAATTTTCTAAACTTCCGAAGAGTATATATGTCCTGACACAGGTAACAGTTCCGAAATACGGAGAACAGCACAAATGCCATTTTGTTACCAAAAGCTAAAGCAACCAAAATGTCATAAAGGGGATGCAGAGTCAACAACCTCGCTTGTGGACTTAAGCCTCCTCCTGACGCCTCAGCAACAAATTAGGGCATAGCTCACATAGTTGTGCTGACCTATCTGAAAAAAATGAGAGTTTGCCTTGAGGGGGTGGTGGAAGTGTGAAATGGGTGAGAGGGGTCAAAAGGTACGAGCTTTCAGTTATAAAAAGGTCATGGGGATGCACTGTAAGCATGGGACCAGAGAAGATACGCTGGATCATGTATTTGAAACTGGTTAAGAGAGATCTTTAAAGTTCTCATTACAAGAAAAAAGTTTTGTAACTATGGGAACAGATGTGAGCTAGACTCTTACGTTGATCATTTCTTGAGTATATACAAAGAGTGAATCATCATGTTGCACATCTGCAACTAATATTATGTTAAACGTCAGTTATGCTTCAAAAAATTAGGAAGAACTACATTTCAGATGGTAAAAAATATTTTAATTAAAGAAGAGAAAATAATATGTCTATCTCCCACTTTTTATTTTATTTTTTTTAAGTTTGTTTATTTTGAGAGAGAGAAAGTGCAAGCAGGGGAGGGGCACAGAGAGAGAATCTCAAGCTGACAGGCAGAGCCCAATGAGGGGCTCAAACTCCCGAACCGTGAGGTCATGACCTGAGCTGAAACCAAGAGTCCAATGCTTAACCGACTGAGCCACCCAGGGTGCCCCTCTTTCTCTTTTTAAAATAATGTTAGAAATGGAATTAACCACTTAATAAGAAAAAAGATAAATATCATCAAGTAATTTATCCAAACAATATTACTAGCAAATATTTTAACTAAGGTAAAATTTAAAAATAGTGATAATACTGTAAAAAAATTTACAAAGAAGCTATTGCTTCACTTTGATATAAGGGATAATTTGAAGGAAAATACAAATTTTGGTGCCACGTTCCTGTATTCTGAACCCGAAGGTAGAAAAACAATGATAAATTAATATAAATATATCTTCTTATGAAATACTTTAGTAGAACCTGACCAATAAAATTCATTGGAAAGTGTCAGTAGGCAAGAATTTTACAGAATATTTTCTTCAAAATGTTAATATAAAATATTTACATCTCAAGTTTTATAAATAATTATAACTTAATATTTTAAAACTCTGATATTGTGTAAATAATTGATAAGCATGGAAATTCTAGAATTTAAGAAATCATAAATTTCAATGTAGCGTATTAATAAATGAATTACATAACTATAGGTAGGATATATATAAGGATACAGGATACATAGCAATATATATATAAATATTGCTGTTCTGTTTGTGTAAAATTAGAGGAAACTATAGAAGACGTGTTTATCTACCCGTAGGCTTACTGAAATGAAGAGTTAGCAAATAATGGGCTTGATATACTGAGATAACATTTTGTTATAATTATTGCATAAATGATTATTTTCGATTAGATATTACATCTCCTCCCCATCTCTACTTTCCAAGATGGTGGGAACAGTAGACGTTGGGTGTCGGAGACCTAGGTTCTGACTTTGGATCTGTCCTATGGAAGCTCTCTGAGCCCGGAGAGGCCCCCTTCCACCCTGGAATCTCACCTTCCCCCCGGAGGGTTACTAAGTGGATGAAAGAGAAAGTGAGAACGCTCACTGAACAGTAAAACGCTATGTAATTATTTGAAGAATAAAACCCCTAAGAACATTTTAGAAATGATGTAAAATGAATACTAATTTCAGACACTTTGACAAACTGTAAAATATTTAGGTTATTTTTCATTAAAATGTGACTCTAAAATGCTCTCCCTGCAGGACTTGAATTTATGACTGTGAACTTGGTTGCTTTCTCCATCTGATTTGGAAGTGGCTAATGCTAAACAGCTATTAATGATTATTAAGAAAGACTATGGACAAATACTTGACCCTTTAAGTAGTTTTAAAACACAAAAGATATTTTAGTCATTTTAGAACAATGAATTATCAAATATTAATGCAAACATGAGTCATTAAACCACAGAAAGCACCAAAGAAAATGAGAAACTTTTCCCCCTATTTTTTTTAAACTAAAGCAATATATTGAGTGTATTTTGTCATTGGTTCTTGAAGCATGAATAGTCAAGTTCATTTTTTCCCCAATAAATTCCTATAGTTTTCCTCCCCCTGAAAAATTAGAGAAAATAATTCCTGTCTATAAAATTTCCTTAGGTTTGTTACCACAGAATGTGAATGCCTTTGGGAATATCTCTGAGAACAGGAAAACATTTGTATTTGTTTGTTTTTGTTTCCTGTATCTTTTTTTCTCAGATTTAGTTTTGCTTTGATCACTTGGCTACTTATTGCGAGAAGCTAAGCAGCTTGTTTTGTGTTCTTCCAGTTCTGTTGGATATTCAAAGTAACATTTGGACATTTGGAATGGTTCCAAAACTGAGCAGTTTTTCATTTAAAATAGAGGAATTCTTAGGACACCCGTGGCACAGAAAGTGAATAATCACTTAGCACAACATCTTAGTTGGATTTGAAGTATTCGCATGAGCTTTTTTTAAAAAAAGACATCGGCCATTATTACTACGTGAAGAGGGGAAAAACAATAAAGCTTGTGTTGAATAGAAAATGGAACGTGTAGTCAAGAGTATAGTATTTTTAGCAGTGAACTTAAGGGACAAAATGTGAGTGGATGTTCAGTATGTGTAATGATTTATTAGAGATTAGGATATGACTCATCTGCAGTATAAATCTTTGCAATGAGCAGGCCATCAGCATGAAAGGATGGGAAATTTATAGAAAATGTGTAGGAGAAGGGAGAGGTATTGAAAGTCCAGTCACCTGTGTGTCTCTCAGAGCATATGTGATCAGAATATAGACTCCGGGAACTCGTCACGGGATACTTTGCCAATTCACCTAAAAAAAAAAAAAAGAAAAAAGAAACTGTGATAGCATTATTTTGCACATAATTTTCATGTGTCTGGATTGCTAAATCTATTTGTTTCACATTCATGATTCTCTGTTCCATGCATATTTTTGAAAGTCAGAGCTAGAGACAGGGTCTGTGTTTATACATTCCAAACATCCATGTGATTAATTTTGGTTCTGATCCATACACTTTCTTTATGTAAATATAACTTCAGTGAATTTCTGTGGCTTATTTAGTTGTTTTTGATCCCAGATGGTAGCGATTATAAAAATTAAACTCACATATCTTCCTATGTATGCTCATTCCCTTTACAGTTGAAAAGGGCAGACAAAAGAATCCCAGAAGTTTGTGTATCCAGACGCAGACATCTCCAGATGTGCTGTCCTCTGAAAAAACACTTGAGTTGGCTCAGTTTAAAACAAAATGTGAAAACCAAAGTGGATTTATCCTGCAGCTCAAGCAGCTTCTTTCCTGTGGTAATACCAGGTTTGAAGCATTAACGGTTGTGATTCAGCACCTACTCTCTGAGGTAAGTATGCACACCTTCTAAACAGTCTTTGTCCCTGAGGTGAGGGGTGGGGGAGGGGGCAGTGTTCATGCTCTTGTCCCATGAATACTTTTCAGTTAATGAGTGATGAGACTGGATATAATTCATCCACTTATGCTTTGGTCAACTCACTTGATACTTGAGTCTCTCTCTCTAGAAATTTGGGATGGAAACATTTCTACTACTTTCTTTTCTCTTCCAGAATCACTTAGGCCAACAATGGCAAAAGATAATTGTTTGTTTTACTTGTACACATCACCAGCCAATATTAGCATGAACATTTTTTCAATTAATTTTTTTGTCTAACTATGCGTAGCTTTCGATATCACCTTTATTTTAATGCTTTGAAAAATGAGGTTGATTATGGGTCAAAGAACACTTCTGAGGTAACTCCCAGTATGAGTCTGGGGACTCTTCAGAATTTCCATCCATTCCTAAAATGGTTTGTGATACAACAGATGTGAAACAGATTTTCTTTGCTTACTTATTCTTCCCTGACATTCTACAAGGGTGTTAGTTCAGCGACTAGTTAGAATGCATTGAGAAACCAAGTTTCCATGAACATATGCTACTGATCTAGCAACAAAAACTGCTATTATCTCAGGAAACACTGAGATGAAATTGTACTTGAGCTCTTTAGATAGTTTTTTACTTACAGTCTGAAAAGGTGTGTATCCATAATATCTCAAGAAGAAAACTGTTGAGTTTGCTTATTACGTAGTTCAATTTGTCCAACAAACCTATGTTCATTTCCTGTAGAAGCTACTGTGATATGGCTGCCCATCTGGGGCATGAGAAACCGAGGTGAATGAGACTTGGTCTGTGCCTTTCCAAGTAATCAAGTTAATAAACAGTTATTAACAACAACAACATTTGATGAACATTTTTACAGCTTTGTCCAAATACATCCTTCTGAGAGCAAGACAGAGTCATATACCTAGTTTTAAAATTCTAGGGGTATATAGTACTTCTATTTCTCTTTAATGTGTAAGGGAGGAATTGGAAAGCCGGCTTAGATAATCAAGCCGGTTCAATTGGAAACCACATAATATCAGCTGCAGGAAACAATTCGTTTGTCTATTTTGTGATAAATCAATAAATTTGTTTTATTATAGCTAGCCCAACTGGCCCCATGTTCCATTCCTTTCTCTCCCTTATCTCTCACTGGAAATGAGTTACTAAGTCCTGTGAGCCCTCATCCTAGAGTGTTGCCTGCCCACCCCCATCATCCCCTCTTTTCCACTCCTGTTGATGCCAACCTTGTTCATACTCTGGATAACTGTCCATTAAATTACGATAACTTGTTAACTAGGTTTTGGACCTGCACTCCCTTCACTATAGTTTATCCCAAGCATTGCTAACAGATTCGTCTTTCCAAAGCATTCCACTCTACTGATTAAACCTCCAGTGTTCTCCGCTGTCTACATCTGACCTGTCTTATATGGTAGCTACTATCTTAATGAGCTTTTGGGCCCTTGGAGTGCAGGAAGGCACATGTAAGATATGTGATAAAGTATTTACATACACATGGATTTTGAGGACAGTATGAAAAAAAGGATGTAAGATATCCTTTGAATAATCTTTCTGTTGACAATATGTTGACATGATAATATGATGGATATACTGAGTTAAAATATGTTAAAATTTTAAAATATATTAAAATTTAATCTTTTAAACTTTAAAAAAATGTGACTACTAGGAAGTTAAAGTTGTATGTGTGGCTCATATTATAAGTCCTCTGGAAAACCCTGGGGTATAACTTGGAATGTAAGATTCTACACTTTGGCATGAGCTGCTTTTTATGCTCCCTTCACTGCGTATCTGCTCAAGCTGTATAATTAGTGAGGAGAATCAGGAGGGATATAACATTTGTTGAAGATTTACTAAGACCTAGACATTTGTGCTTATTAAATCCTGTCCAAAAACACAAGTTGGGATTTACTGGTAAGAAATTTGAAGCAAGGAACTAAGTAACTCCCTATCAGCAGGCAGCTAATGAGAGGAAGGCCAGGATTTGATTGTAGGTTTAGGACGTTAGGAATTTAAAGTCATCTGTGAATGTCTCGACTTCCTTATTCTTTGCTCAAATGCTATTACTGGGCCACTGCCCTTCTTCTAATATCTACATGTTCAGGTCTTAGAGTAACATCATACCACTACCTACATTTGACTTCCATGGATTCACTCCACAACCAGCCAAGTAGGAAATGCAAATTAAATGGATCAGGCAGACCTGCCTTTCATGCCCCTCCATGAGGAAAGGCCCAGGAGTGGATATGAGATGAAAGAGTTTGCTTTTCCTCTGGTTCCTCAATCCCTCCCATGGCATGAACCCCCCGCGGTCCATGTGGTCCTGCTGTTTCAAGATAATTTTTCCCCATAGAGCCTTGCTCATAAACCAAACTCTTTATCAGATGCTCCATTGAAGAAGGAGTAGATCAAACATTAGAAGAAAAACCTCATTCATTTGGACATACGGGCAAGCGTTTGGTCAGTCTACAACGGGAGAAACTCCTCTAACGAGTTTCAGGGGGACTTTTACTGTGTGTGAGTTTCACGCTGCACCTAATTTAGGTTTTAATGCTCATGTAATTGTGACTCGACTGGATTTCTTACTCAGTTTCAAAACTTCCTCTTTTACTTCCTGATCCTTCTGGCGCTCTGTTCTGTCTACCTTCTGGATTCCAGGGGCACTTCTATTGCTCTGTCACTCGCTACCTTGTGTTACAGATAATCATTTGCACTCATTTTGGCTTTTTAAGACCAGAAGCTCACTGAAAGCAGGATCTATGTCTAGGTCCTTTTTATGAAATTATCCCCACATCTGTGGCCGGCCTTTAGATAGTAGACGTGCAGTGTATACCTGAGCAAACAAATGGATGAATAGAGAGGAAGGAATCCCCAGTGTAAGATGAACATATAAAGCCTTTATGCAAATGTTCTTTGCTCTTTATAATCAGTCATCAAATATTTACCGATTGCCTAATGTGTACAGGGCACTATTATAAAACAGGTAGAAAGGACGGACATAACCCGGGGAAAAGTTAAGTAATTCTTCAGGACAGTTTTCCTCTTAACCCTTAGCTCTCTCATACCCATTATCGAAGTGACTGATGGATCGGTATGTGGATAGTTAGATGTAGGTTGTGGATGTAGAATGATCTATGTATACATAGATATCTCATTGCTGAGTTTTCCCCAAGTGACTTCAGAGCTTTAGAGGATGGGTAAAAATGACTGATTACAGGAAATCCTGGAACTATCACTTAACCTTTTGTTGCAAGCCCATTTAATAACTATAGTTTTTCCACTTTCATGGCAGACATAATTCATTACGTGTAAGTTCTAATAAGTGCCTCACGAGTCTGGAAACCAGTACCACACTTTCTGTTTCCCAGAGGACGCACTGTGGCTGGTCTCAGTTTGTCCCAATCCCAGGTCTCTCCATGCATGGCTGAGCAGTCTCCATGCAGACCACTGGAGTGAAATCCACCCTGAAGTAGCACCCAAGCAAGGTGAATTGTGAGTGACACTAGCAGGCTACTATAAGTAAAAATGTCTCAGGACACAAAAAGTGGACACGATTCATTGTGTGTGTGGTGGGGAGGACGTGAGAGAGAGCACACATCTGAGCCATCTGACATGGCTCTTGTCTGCAAACCCCCCGTGCTGGTGGCGCCCCTCAGCAGCGAGCACTCCAGGCCCGCTGTGGGGACGGCAGCCAGAGACTAAGTGCCTGTGTCCCAGGGACTCCTAATTACATTATGCTGAATCCATTTTTTTTTCCCTTGGAGCACGACATCTATTAGTGTGTGTGTAGAAAAGCAGATTTCTATCCAGAGTCCCACCGCCTGCTTTTTTTTTTTTTTCACATGGCGGGGATTCTGCATGTTAAAATACAAGGAAAATTAAATAAACTTGTTATCTAGACTATAAAGAGTTTATCATCTAAGACGCACTGATAGAGGAGCCACTGAATAAAAAGAAACAGGCAATCAGTATCTGAGTGACAAAATGCATTTTCATCATCTACAAGCGAAGGCTAGATCTCTTAAAGGGCAAGCTCCCAGAGAGAGTCAGGCAGAAACGGACACTTAGCATGATGTGGGCCCTGAGGTTTGCATGTCATAGAGGAGCATGTATAAAGCCCTTAGTCCTTCCTTGACCTGGTACTCCTCCCCCAGATGAGGTCATCTGCCTTGAGTGATAACTGAAGAGTTGGGCCTGGCCATTTTAGTTCTGTCTAGGCCCCAAGCTTCTGGAAGGCAAGAACCATGCCTTAAATTTCTTTCATATTTTTCCCCAGCATCTGGAATGGTGCTTGATTAATTGGCCCAGACTAATAATTGACCAATCAATTTAGAAAGGTAAATGCCCTCTCCAGACTTGGGGGAAAAGGAGATCGTAACTCTGATGGGCATTGAGCATTCCCTTAAGGGTTATATAATGGGTCAGGTAAAGAAGGCCAAGCATTCCAGACTGTGGAGGTAGGACATGGGCAGCAGGTGTCACTTGTGCAGAACAGGAATTGGGAGTCTAAACAGGAGCTGGACGATGAAGATTCTTGAAACTTGGGTGAAGTTTATTTTTCACGGACCCCATGAAATACTTTCTTGGGGTGAGGGCATCTATGTGTACAAAGAACATGGGGCCGTAATCAAAGACCCCCCTGCAAGGTCCTGTGGAGGGCTGCTTTCACTGGCACGGGAATGAGTTTCTGGAGATGGGAACTGGGGTGGAATTAGCGCTAGTAGAAAAAGGGTGATAGAGTCAAGCCTCAGGAAGAACAGACTGACTTGGGAACAACCCATTGGACAGAGAAGGGGCAAAGATGACCTCATGGCTTTCCTGTCACTGTTTACTCAGATTAACAGAGGTGGGAAGCTGTCAGTGGTTTCAGGGACAGGAAGGTTGAGTGCAAGTGAGTTGGGGGAAATGTTCACATGAACTGAAATTCCTTGTCCCCAAAACCTCTTTAGTAAGCCAAGAGATCAGGTGGTAGGTATTTTGTGATAGAGTGTAAACATTTTTCACAAACGTACTTCTGGAAATTACGTATCAACTTAATTTTTCAATCCACACCTTTCATACTGACGGAAGTTTGAAAAGTGATATTACCTTCTTGCCCGCTTTGCCTTCCACTAGAAATTTAACTACTATTGGAAAGTGAACTTGAAGCAAGTTCCTCAATCTGTTACAGGATTGCTTGTGGCTATCTGGTAAAGCTGTCTTCTGGTATTCTTGACAATTGAGTGACAGAACTTGCTAGTATTCACTTGAAATAGATTACTAAGCAAACAAAATAAAGCCTAAGTTTCTGAGAGTAAGAGAGGCATGTGTTATATCTATTTCCATTTGCGTTTCTTCCAATTTTATCCAGGTAGATTTTTTTCCTAAGACTTTAATTTCTACATTAGAAAACTCATTACTTGTTCATTTTTAAAAATTTTTATTTATTTTTTTTTATTTTTATTTTTGAGAGATTGAGACAGTGCAAGCGGGGGAGAGTCAGAGAGAGAGAGAGACGCAGAATCCGAAGCAGGCTCCAGGCTCTGAGCTATCAGCACAGAGCCCAGTGCAGGGCTCAAACCCACAAACCACGAGATTATGACTGGATCTGAAGTCGAACGCTTAAGTGAGCTACCCAGGCACCCCTGGACTCACAGATTTGTAGTTTTAGAACAACTGAATACCGCACTTTAAAAAATCAAGCATTTAGAATACCATTAATGGGAAAGTATAGTCAATGAGAAAGTGCTTCGTAAATTCCAGCCCCTGCTAACTATTCATGGGACGTTTTTACATGTTGTTCATTAACTTCTTCAGCTCTCAAGTGAGAGACCACCACAAGGTAAAAAGTACCAGTTATAGAAGATACCTGATCTCCCACTCTCCTTTCAGCATTTCACACTTTATCTTTAAACACCAGTGCACTGTGTTCTAAGCATTCAGATTCAATTTTGCAGAAACACCGTCTAACTATGTCATTTTTAATTGTAAGTCACAAAACACACACTTGGATTATTCTTTGCCTCATTCACAGGCTCCTTTAGTATACAAGCTTTGAAGAACAAGTTTCTTTTTTCTGTTACTAAGTGTGATCATCTAACGACCTCAATTAGAGAGGGGACTAAAAAGGTTCACCAATCTAAAAATAACTCCATTATCCAGGCGGAGAAGGTCGGTTTTTCTTTGCACTGTACCAGCTGATATTTAAGTAAGTGGCCATCGATCAGTCTAATGTCTGGCTCTCGTTTTTCATAAATGAAGGGCTGTGGCTTTAAGTAATCGCAGGCTGTTTGTGCCAAAGGCAGAAGCTGCAGCCTCAGCTTCTGAGAGGAGAGAGGCAGTACGGTAACCTGCAGGATGTGAAGTAAGGCTAACCGAGGACCAATCGTGCTCCTCGGGGGAGAGCTTTGAATGTAGGCAGACCCGACTGGTGGGTGGCGTGACCACCTGTGCACTTCTTGGACGGTGCGGGGGAGTGGGGGTTGGGGGGTGGGGACAGGTGCAGACAGAAGCTGGAAAATGGGCTGCTCCGGCAGCAAAATGTGTCTCTACCCTCCCTGTGCTGCAACAAGGGTAATTAGTATTTGCTTCTAGTTTCTGGAAGAATGTCCGGGACCGAGGCAGAGCTTGTCTGGAATCAGGGGGAAATGCTTTGAATGACTAGCAACTCTTGCCTGCAAAAGACTGGGTCTCATGATCTCTGCAATACTGTGCTCAAGATGCGGCAGGAGCTCCGTCTCGGGTGATCCTACTGAGGGCATTTTTCCAAGAACTTTGTATTGTGCCTTTTCCTCAGTTCTGCCCTGGTGGTAGGGAGTCTACCTTTGAAGAAACTGTATCTCTTGCTGTTTTTGAGTTTGTGTGTGTGTGTGTGTGTGTGTGTGTGTGTGTGTGTGTGTGTGTGAGAGTGATTGCTTTGAGTTGCTGGTAACTTGGAAATGGTTCTTTAAATAATTAATAATAGCTTTTTCGATACTGAAACAGTCGCCTGATTTTCTTTGATTTGTTCCTCTTAATAGCTCCTTACAATTATAGCTGATCCCACATATAATCCTTAGAAAATAATATGGAGTAAAATTAGTTTGATTCTGTCTTTTTTTAAGAGTTCTTTTTCACTGTAGCTTTATAACAAGTTAGTATCTTCCGTTTAGGACTGATGTTGTAACAAAACTTTTTTATTTGCAGATCTAGGACAAAGTGCGTATAAGTGCATATGTTCAGAACATTAAATATTTATCTTAACCTGATTAGTGCTCTATTGCCCTTGGAGAAGGAGAATGCATTAAGTCTTAAGTGTGCATTTGCAGAATGGTTCTCTAGATCAGCAATGAAGCATGGCTCAACGTAAATATTTTTCAAAGTACCATGCTGTGAGTGTCTCGAATGAAAGTTTCACGAGAACCTGAGAAAATAAAGATTTTTTTGAAACACGAACTTCCTTAACAACTGAGGGACATCTGTGTTTTTTCAACAACACAAACTGTTTAGCCTGAATGATTCATATCTTGGCTTCTCGATTCTGAGTCTCATTTTCCTGGTGATAACAAATGTGTGCCTTTGCTGAAAGAGACCCTTCTGAAAACGTGAGTAACTTGATGTGTGTTTTCCGCAGCGAGAGGAAGCTCTGAAACAACACAAAACCCTGTCTCAAGAACTTGTTAACCTGCGCGGAGAGCTAGGTAAGAGCTTTGTTTGTTTGGGTGGGTGTTTGCGTGTGTGCATGCGTGGGCACATGTTTTGCTGTGTTTTGTTTTGTTCTGTTTTTCTCCCTGAGTTTTACAGGATGAGGGGACGACTGGAAAATTCGGTTTTCCCAGCTGCATTGTGGCTGGGGTTGCCTGCTGGCACTTGTTAGCTGTCCCACTGTGGTATCTGTGCAAACACTTCATATCAACATTTCTTTTGAATCTTGGCAGCTTGACCTCAAGTTCACAGAATTCCTGGCACTGATCTGACGAAGCCTAGCAGAGTTTTTGATGACCAAAACATTTCTCTTCCTGAACACAGGGACAGAGCGAGTTTTGTAATTGTGTGGGTTCCTGTTAAATAATTCCGTCATTTTATCTTTCCCCCCCCCGAACATCTTTCCATATTAAAAAGTGGTGAGAAAATTCCCTCTCTGATCATAGTAATTGCAGTACGCGTTCCTTGGGGCATTTGGGGAGGAGGAAGTATGGAAAAAGAAGGATGCTGTGCAGCCCGGATAGCCCGTCTGAAGAAAGTGCATTCTGTGCTAGCATTACAGTTGGCCCTGGGCTGATGGTGAGTAAGGACGCACTTCTACCGGGAACCACGTGCCTCTGATGTCTGTAACACCCACCACCCAGTGCCGCTGTTCCTGGGCTGAACTCAGCTGTCGTTCTTGACTCTCCTGGAAGGGACCTCGGGGCTCATGCAGCAGAGATGAGCTTGCCTTCCGGACCTCGGCTCCTGTGTTGGAGTGCTGTCCTGGGATCGCCCTGCTTGCCCTGGGTGCCTCAGCCCTGGAGAGGCAGCTTCCTGCCTGAGATTCAGGGGCGTTATTCATTAAGAGGCTGAATTCCTTACCCTTTGCAATTTTCTGTGTATGCTCTCAGCCCGAGTGAGTAGGTGTGAGTAGGTATGCGTATAAATAATGCAAAGGCGAGCGCCAGAGATGAAAATTGCGTTCACCCAGTTCTAGCAGAAACTGGTCTTCGGACAAGACCAGAATTTCAGCATTGTCAATATAATTTGCTGGACTTAAAAGATTTCTCCGCCACCCCTCACCCCCGGGGCAAAGACCGAGTAGCAGTGGATGTGGGGCCATGGCTCGTCTCTTTGTTCCTTTTCTGTTTTCACCTCCCCACGGGTGAGGAGACCCTTGGCTAACCGTCCAGACTCTTGACTACCTAGCTGGGGCATCCTTTTCTCCTGACCTTATTTTGGGCCATGGAAATGAAGAACTCTATAGAAAAGTCATTTTAAAACAGATGGAACTTCAGGACCCCAAAGAGTTGAAAATTATAGGGAAACCATTCAAGGAAACCACAGCTGAGAAACAGGCTTCTGGCTTTAGCATTTGAGACCTTCTGTCCTGTTACTTGGCTGGACTGCTGCCCTTTTGATTAACCAAGTGGCCAACTTAATTTGCTTTTGTGTGTGCCTTAAATAACGTGGTGGATACAGAGCAGGTCAGGAAAGAGGTCTTTGTGTGCGGGTCTCAGAGTTCATTATGACCCCGTGGAGGTGCCGATGAGCCTCCCTGACCGTTCACATTTCGGCCTCTCCAAGATGAGGCAGAAACGCCAGCGGAACACTGTTCTCATTCATGCCGCTTGAATAGGGGATCCTCTTTTTACCTGGTAGTGGATAGCACAGTTACCTGATTCAAATTTCGACCCAGGTCCTCAGCACCTCCGGCAGGTGCGTAGCCTGACAGGAAGTGGCAGTCACGGTGTGTACCCATTCTCAACTTCCCATCTGTGATAAGGAGATGTGCCCTGGTGTGCCTTCACCACTGCTGTCCACGTGTCCGTATCATCCAGTCATTCGGGTGGACTTGGGTCAACCTGGCAGTAGGAGACTCTTGTCAGGGTAATGAGATGACATTAGGAACGGTAGTTAATGGAAGGGACAATTGGAAGGTGTCGGTGCTCCCTTTGAATGAGGAAAAGTTCTCAAGTAACATGGAGAGCCTTTTGGGAATGGTCTCAGTTCTGTGAGGGGAGAGAAGAGAAGGCATTACATAGTTCTTATGAAAACAGTCAAGGAAGAATACTCCAGAAGCTACCAGGGGGATTGTGTGTAGCATGAACTAAGATGGAAGACAACAGACGACACAGAAAAATTTGAAATGTGGTTTTACAATTTGAGGCAGTAGTGTAGAATGTTTAGAGAGTGTGGTCACACTAACCAGGTCCAATTCTTTGGTGGCTGGGTGAACTAGGGCAAGTCACATTATGGGTCTTGAGTCCCAATTTCATTATCTGTCACGTGCACTAAGAATTGTCTGCTCCAGGGTGGTCATGAGGCGTACCTGAAGTAACTCACTGTAAAGTGCCTTGTGCCACATGTTACTGGTGTTAGTAACTACTATTAAATGGTTACTATTAAAACGAACATGTCTGCAGTTTACAGCTGTGTAGTGACTCGTCACATTAGCTGTTTGGGGAGGGCATCACCCGCACGGCAGGAAGGAGTGTAATTAGACCATACTACTAGAAATCCCTCAGGGTGGCTTGTTTTTTGTCTTCAGACTCGCATGGCAATGAGACGTGATTGATCCCACCCCGCCACCAAGTGCTTGCCGAGCGGAGGCCGTAGGCTAGGCTTTCGCCCTTGGGTTCCGAACTAGAAGTCACCGAGCTTCTTTGAATCCAGTTTCCCCACTGGGGGCCTGGGGTTACTGTGTATCTTGCTGGATTGTCCCGGAGCTTGAGTCAGTTAGTGTGTAGGAAGCAGCAGGCCGTGGGGGCTGGTCCACCACAGGCACCTCAAGAAGAGAACCTACTCCTGTCCCGTCCTCCAAGAATCCACCATTTCTCTGCAAAATAATGTGGGGCCGTTGGTGTCCCTCTTCCGCTGGGCCAGATTTCTCTATCTTCTCTATGAAAATTGAGGTAAGGTTCCCACACTAAGAACGACAAAAAATAAAAGCTCAAACCCCGAATAGAGTCTGTGGAAGTGACCTACCGGATCTAACTGCCTCCAGCCGCCCCTCTGTTGACTAACTTGCCTGTGGTCTCACTCATTACCGGCACAAGTGTGCTGTGTCACCAGGTTAACCCGACTTCCCTCAGAACAAAACATGGGGCTCCCCGCCTCCAGTGAGTCCCAATACTTGACAGTCATGTACTTATTATAACCCTCTTTCCTTATTGTCTTCAGATAATTGTTTTTTCCAGAGAGTAAATTTCTTTCAGAGATTCTTTCCTGCCTTCTATGGGGAAAAAATACATGCTTTCCATTTTCACATGTAATTGATAAATATTTAAGGGTATTTGAGGATTTTAAAATTTCTTTTATTTAAGAAGAATGTGCAAAAATTAAAATCATGAGGTGAGGGAGAACTAGCCATAGTCCACTAGGAGCTTTTACTTTTGCATATTCCCTGTGTCTTAGTTTATATGGATATAAATAATTCCGTATCTGACATTTTTTATTAAGGTATCATTTACCTACAGTGGAATGCTTACACTCATATAGTTTCAATCCTTCTCAAGGTATTAAAGATGGCTATCCTCTCAGAACGTGCCTTCATGCTCCTTTCTGGTAGATGATACCCCTCTTCTCCAGAAGCAAACAGTGATCTGATTTTTATCACGTAGATTCGTTTTGGGTATTCTAGAATTTTGCATAAACAGAAACATACATCATACGAAACATACATCATATTCTTTTTGTGTCTAGCTTTTTTTTCACACAGCAACAGGACTTTGAGATTTGTCCATGTTATTAATGTGTTTTCTGATCTTTTTAGCTTGTGTCAGCCCTTTTCCATACTGCCTCCTACTCTTCGTCATGGTTATGCAGAATGACCTGGGAACGTTGGCTTTGCCCCTTAGTGTGGTGGTGTAGTGAGGGTTTCATAGCTGTTAGCCGAGCATTCCCCTGGTTTCAACTACAACCTGGAGGGGGACGATGCCCGGACTTAGTTTTCTAGCTCTCTCGTTCCGAGGCTGCAGATGTATTTGCCCAGTGAAAAGCTGCCTCTGGGAGAGCCAGTCTGGTGCAGTCAGACCTTTCTGTTTCTCCAGCCCTTTGCTTCCTGATCACTGTGCAGGGTCTCCTCATTCAGACCTATTTCTCGGAGTCTGTTTATCATCTTCTGAAGTGGCGTTATTCCTCGATGACCACCCGAGCTAGCAGGTCGCACACGCCTTGTCCTCCGCGCCCCCCTCCTCCCCGGCTCTGCTGTTCTAGTTTAAGCCCCATAACTTCTCCCCACAAATATTCCAGTGGTCATCCAACAGGCCACCCTGCTCCAGGCCTGCTTTCCTCTCTAGACTGTATTATAATAATTCTCACATCTGTCCTTTACGGGACATTTTTAACAAGTAGAAATGACTTCATTTGGTCTTTGGGAAAAAGTCCAAATACACTACATTCACCATGTCTGATTTGACTAGAACCTTCTAGCCCAACTTCATGATGTCAATGCTCATTTGCCTTTTGTCCCACCTTCTTTCCCCTCCCCATGCCTTAGCCATGGGTCCACTCACACCTCTTTGGACCTCATTGGTCCCCTTGCTTGAAATGGGCTCTCCCTTTTTCACTACTTTTCTGTTGTTTGCCTCTTCAACTCCTTACTAGCTAAAATACCGAGCTAAATCCTGGCTAAAATACCCTATCTTCAATTGAGTTTTAGCTAATCTTTCAAGATTAATTGTGCCTTCTACTGTGCCCTTCAAGATACTCTGTTCTTACAGTTATTTGTTTCTAGACCTCTTTTCACATTGGAGAACCATGAGCTCTTCAAGGGCAGTATCTCCTTCACCTTTGTAGCTCAACCAACTGAGACCTTGTCCCCGGCAATTAGTACTTCAGTGAATGAATGATGTTCATATTGAAGATGGTAACTAGAGAAAGTTGGTTTTATATGTATAATATGCTAATATTCAAAGTTTTTTGTATAGAAATGTTTTCCTATAAACAATTAAAAAATAAGATGTATGTTTTTAGGAATTAATAATAAAGTGAGCTATAAGTCTCTTGGGAACATTTTATAATTATGTCTGACAGTCCCAGTTAGATCATTTTGAAAGTGTCAGCTCTTGAAATAGATTACAGTTCAATTTAATGGACAGTGTCCTCAGCAAACATTTGGCCTCTGAGATAGAGAATAAACATGTCACTCTGATTTTTTTTTTTTTAAGAATCATGTTGGATCAAAACCAGCATAGTAAAGAACCATAATTATGATTTTTAGGGGTTTCTATTGTTTTTTGTTACTGTTAATCATAATCACATTTTTATCTAAATTAATGAAGAAAAGGTATTTTTATTTCAAAAGTTTTAGCTGTCATAATTAATAGCCAATGTACATCTTTTTAAAAGAACTTCCATTGATTTTTATTTTTGTTTTTTCTTAATCTTACTGAGACTTAATATGTGGTCAAATGAACTAGATGTCAAAAACTTGGGGCACTTGGGTGGCTCAGACAGTTAAGTGTCCGACTCTTGATTTGGGCTCAAGTCAGGATCTCACATACCATGAGATCGAGCCCACGTTGGGTTCAACGCTGACAGAGCAGATCCTGCTTGGGATTCTCTTTCTCCCTCTCTCTCTCTGTCCCTCCCCACACGCACACATACCAGCTTGGTCTCTCAAAATACATTTAAAAAAAAATAAAAACAAAGACTGAAATGCATTTATTCACACTCATATAAATTTAATATTGTTTATACTAAGTTGTTCAGATAATGCACATCTTTTTTATAGATCTGTCCTGATCGTTTCTATGCAATGACACAAGTGGGAGTTGAGCCCTTAATTCATGAAGAGTTGCAGTAATTCCCATAATTATAAAAGACTAGTTGATTTTTTTTCCTGCACGTATAAAAATTATGACCTGGGTATGGTGGTAACATTCATTGAATGCTCCCTTTCCTGACAGCAGCGTTCAGCTCAAAGTCAACTGGTTCGTATTTTATTTAAAAAAGGGAAAGGGAAGGGACAGAGGAAGGAAGGAAAAGAAACTGAGGCTTAAAACTGAAGTGACCTTCCTGGCAAAGCGCCTGGCTAGCGACCTGGGATGGCTAGACTGGCAAACTCCTACTCGTCTTAATAGAGCAAGCATGATGAAAGATATCAAAGGTTGGAAGATCATGTGATAAAAATACTCCTTTGCAATGGTAACGACTTTTGGAATCTTTTTATTTGAGTCAAGGGTTCAAGAAGTATTATTAGATTAAAATAGGACTTGCTATTATCAGTTAGAGAGAAGTGACTTGGGTTTGCCAAAAGCAGGGTATAAATTGTCTAATCAACACTTAACTGGTGTCAGTGATCTTGAGGCCACCACACACCTTGGGGAATGTGTTAATTCTTTCATTAGCTTTATCTACAACTGTGGTTTAACAGGTTGTGTACTGAAAGTAATTTTAAAACTCTTTACAGTTAGGTCACTTCGGAGTTGCAGAATTCCAGAAGTGATTTCTGAAGTGGGATTTCATGAAAAAAACTATTAATGTAATGAAAACTAACTGTATACCAAAAGAGAATTCTTTCTCTCACTGAGTTGATTGAAGATTGTTTCGAGACTACCTCAGACTCAGACCATTTATCCCTATCCACGTCCATCTGTCCTGAATTCAGACTGTGGCTGGTGATGTCTGTAAGTAAAAGGTCATGTCCTGTCACCTGGACAGATGCACAGTATAATCAGTTTTGAGAGCCTGTGTTCCTTGTCCTAGTTTGTCCTTGTCCAGTTTTTTTTTTTAATTGTTTTAATGATTTTTTAAATTTATTTTTGAGAGACAGAGAGAGACAGTGTGAGCAGGGGAGGGTCAGAGAGAGAGGGAGATACAGAATCTGAAGCAGGCTCCAGGCTCTGAGCTGGCTGTCAGCACAGAACCCGACGCAGGGCTTGAACTCACGAACTGTGAGATCATGACCTGAGCCAAAGCCGGACACTTAACCGACTGAGCCACCCAGGCGCCCCTGTCCTTGTCCAGTTTTGATATGTCCAATTTTGACTAATTTAATGTCATTTGTCCAGAATGGTGGTTCTTAGACTTCACTGTGTAATAAAATAGACTAGGTAAAAATGCTCATTCACAGTTCTGACTCAGGTGGCTTAGGAACAGAGCCCAGCAATCCACTTTTTTTTTTAAGTTTATTTATTTTGAGAGAGAGAGAGAGAGCAAGTGCCTCCATGTGTGTCCATGGGGGAAGGGCAGAGAGAGAGAGAGAGAGAGAGAGAGAGAGAGAGAGATGGAACCCCAAGCAGGCAGAGCCCAACTCAGGGCCAATCCCACCAACAGATCAGGACTTGAGTGGAAATCAAGTCAGACGCTTAACTGACTGAGGCACCCAAGCACCCCCCAGCAATCCACTTTGACCATGCAGGTGATGATCATGTAGGTGCTCCATGGACTACACTTTGACACCATGCTAGTTGTCCAGAATGTTGTTTCTTTTATGTAAAGTCTGTAGGAATCAGGTAAGCACGGAGAGCAAGGAAACAATAGTGCCAAATAGCACCAACTGAATTGAGTTTATTCTTGTGTGTAGGCTCCTGAATGTTTGGAATATCACCAACGTGACCTGCCCTTTTGAACCTTGTACTCGAAAAATGAAGTATGAGGAACATTTAACGTTAAATTTATTACTTTGGTTTCACTGTGATTTCTTTAACATCCCAACTGATTTTTCTCAGGCCTGAAGCTTAGAGCGTTATGTCAATTACTCAGCCTGGCTTGCGTCTCCGATCCACTTTCATGCCTAAATGTTTTTGTGGGTCCGTGGAATGTTGCTGTTGTGATTATGAGAACATCTGTTTTGCAGCATGTCTTTGGCCAGTAAGTAAGTTGAAAAACAGCAAAGCCTTTTCAGACTTATGTTGGCAGGGGCAGCAGGCCGCATGGGGGCCCAGCTGGCACCCGTGTTCTTAGATTGGCTGGTGGGGCCAGATCAGCGTCCCCCATTTGCGTAAGGTTATGTCAGGACTAATCAGTGTAGGGGGAAAGAAAGATCTTTTTTTTTTCTTTTCTTTTCTCTTAACCTGCCTTGCAGTCTTTGTAGCTTCCACAAGAGAAAGTAGCCCTGATACTCTTGGGCTTCCATTGTGTATATGAATTAAATTCTCTCTCCTGCATCTCAGGCTGAGGCAATAGCCACAAAGATCAGGTTCTGGGTACTGTGCCGTAGAACCTGCATTGAAAAGGTTGAGCAGGTTGACCCAACTCTGCTCCTTCAGTTCCCTCACCAGTAAAATGAGATTTAAGATAATACCTATTTTACTAACTCAAAACACTGTCCTATTACATGAGAGAAAAGACACAAGAGCACTTTGTAAAAGTGCAAAACTGAGTTTTAAAAGTAAGATGGTGTTATTTTGGGGAACAATTGAGGAAGCAGGCATGTTTTTGTACAAGTAGATTCCTAATGAGTTAGGATAGGGAGAGGCTTTGAAATCCATTCATGTTGATTCGTGTAATTCCCAAGAGCGATCAGAACGCCATTCACAGCTCGCTTTGAAATTTAGAAAAAGCCCATTGGGTATCACATGACTGCCACGTTTCTTGGTCACATGAAAAAGTAGTACATTTTGGAAAGCAAAACCCAGAGCTCTTCTGAGGAGATGGTCATTCTACAGACAGTTTGAGAAGATTTGCTCTACAAAATCCCCACCAAGTGCCAAGGTTAGCAGAACAGGTGGCATTGGTTCCTGCCTTCCACACCGGGAAATGAGATTTGGAAAGTTATAGTTTCCCAATGTTGGATAGTCTAGGTACCTACCCTTCTCTTGTTTCTAAGCTGCTGCCTTCCCCCAAGTAGAAAGTTATAGTTTAAAAATAGCGTGTTGATTTCTTTATTCATTTAAACTACTGTCTTCAATTTTAAACAGACCCTGGTTTCCAAGAGTAACCTACATGGTCAGTCACTCATTCTGGCCGCATGTCCTGGGTGGATTTCCCTCCATAGAATAAGAATAATAGTAAGAAGTAGTTAGCCTGCTAGGATAGAAGATCGTGTTCCCCTTCATGGCCCAGGGGCCGATAACCTATCGGTTGGGTCCCCCTTACACAGATGGGAGCATATTTTACATGCGTTTCTGCACCTCGCTTTCCCACTTCAGGTTCTTAAGGTCAGGGCATAAAGAACTTGATCAGTCTTTTTTAATACCTGTTAAATGATCTTACTCCCTCGCATAGATACACCACCAGTTCCTTCCTGGTGCAATTTAGGTTGTTTCTGATGTTCTGCTGTTACAGAAATGCTCCAGTGGATAATTTCAAGTGTCGTTCATTTTATGTGTGACATAGCTGTAAGATAAATTCTTACTAGCAGAACTGCTGGGTCAATGGACTATGCAGAGAAAACACGATAGCCAAACCTGAGGGACATTCTAAAAATACCTGACTCTTGAAAACTGTCAAGATTATGGAGGGCAGGGGAGAAAGACCCACTCACAGACCAGAGAAAACTGAGGAAACATGACAGCTGAATGCAATGTGGTATCTTGGATAGGAACGGAAGAAAGGGACAAAGTTGGGAGTTTAGTTCATAATACTACACCAATGGTGGTTTCTTAGTTTTGTCAGTGTCCCTTGGTGATGGGCAGTGGTAATGTTACGGGAAAATGGATGAGAGGTATCTGGAAACTGTTCTCTCTTTGCAGCTTCTCTGAAGATCCAAAATTTTTATAGTGGGACCTGAGTGGCTCCATCAGTCAAATGCCCAACTTCAGTGCAGGTCATGATCTCACAGATCGTGAGTTCAAGCCCTACTTTGGGCTCTGTGCTGACATTTCTGAGACTGGAGCCTGCTTTGGATTCTTATGTCTCCCTGTCTCTCTGCTCCTGCCCCCCTCTGTCTCTCTCTCAAAAATAAATAAAACATTAAAAAAGTTTTAAAATTATTTTAAAACAAATTTCTTCTTGGGAAAAATAAGTGAAATCCAAAAGAAGCTTATCATATATTTACTAGTATTTTTCCAGTGTGAAAACCTTAACTGTGACAAATGTCCCGTGATTCTGTACAGTGCTAACATTTGGGGCGGCTAGGTGGAAAGGGTACAGGAACTCTGTGTACTATCTTTGTACCTTTTCTGTAAAATTAGTCCACAATTAAAGGGTTTTTTTTTGTTTTGTTTTGTTTTGTTTTTGTTTTTTTAAGAAGCAAGTGTATTTTCCCTGAGAAGTGTGTGCTGGTACAAAAGGTGTGAAGGCGTCCAGCACTAAGGAGCAGGTGTCTGACCCCGGGTGGCTAGAGAGAGACGGGCGGGGGGTTAAAACATTGGACCCAGACATCCTGTCCCCCTCAGAGCTGGTGCAGAGAGGGCTCCCCCACAGCACAGAGACACCTAGAGAAAGTGTGTGTGTACATTTGGGGAATGAAGTCTTCTTACTTTCCTGGTCATCTTTTCTTTCTGTCACAGTCTGTTCTGTGACATCATGTAATGTGTGATTTCCATGTGACCTTACCTCCTCCTCTTTATTTTTCTTATTTGCTCTATACTTTATGTCCAATTTAGATAAAATCACCTAAAAGTGGCAAAAGTTCTATTACGTCTAATGCTAAGAACAGTAGAACCATGGACCTATTGTGTGTACGTGTGTGTAGCTCTGAATGCTAGGCAACAAGGCTGCTTTTTAACTGTCACATTGTGTCATGGAACCCCAAGCGTGTCCCTGAGGATTGAGGATTTGAGCGGGTGGTCTTTAGTAAGGTGGGTAAGAATAATAGCAACATTTACTGCATCCTGACTCTGATGAGCCGCTGGGTCAGGGCCTTCATGGGTGTTATTTTATTTAATCCTGTGGGGAAGCTCCCAATATTATCTCCATTTTTTTTTTTAATGAGGAATGGAAGGTTTGGAAAGCTTACATAATTTGCTCAGAGCACGTTGCAGGTAAAGGGTGTGACTGAGAATCGAACCTAGTTTTGCGATCTCTGTTCTATGAAGACATTTATTTGTATTCCTGAGAGCTGAAGTATTTGGGGTCATCTCGGGCAGAAGCATGCTACCCAGTTCTAAGACTGAAAGAACCTCTGTATCATTTCAGGAGAATATGACCAAGGTAGGGCCATGGCCGTGTGATGTTTTTCTCTGTAAACAGTGCATTTATCAATCATCGAAGGGAAATTGGTCTCTCTGAGACGGAGAGAATGCAGGCCGAGCCTCCCCCTTAGAAAAGGGCCCCAGGACTAATTAGGTAATAGCTGCGCATCTGCTCCTCGGGGATCATGGCTGAAGGACCCAGGATGACTCCAGTTGTGTTTTTCAGAGGTTATAATTGACTGTGACATGGAGCCTTTTCCAGAGGTCATTCAAACAATTATATGAGGTGGAGAAAATTCAAGCATTTGTCCATTTTTCTGAAATGTTGGTCCTTGCTCAGTTCTATATGCCTAAACTATGCCACGTTCCTGTTCTGTCGTGGGCCCAGAATTCTCCGCGGGCGTGGTTTGTCCCGGGGTGCCAAGGTCAGCTTCTACCATGGCCTGTGGTTTTGGGGCTGACCTTGGACATGAGTTGGTTTCTTTCTTTCCAAATTCTGTCTCTCATTCTGAGGTGGGCACCGGAGATCACTTTTGCAGCACACCAGGGCATGTACCAAAGTTACGGTGGCCAGCTCTTCCCTTGGTCACAGACGTGCTCTTACCGGTCACCTGACTGAAGGACTAAGACACCAGGACAGAAAGATGCCTTTGTACTGTTTGGATTTTGTATCTGTGCAACAGCTTCTTGAAAACAGTATCACCTGACACTGTGAAAACCCCTTTCTCAATTGCTGGAAATTCTGGAAGGTGCCCTGTTTTGTTCTGGCTTTGCTAGGAGCCTGATTCATTGTCTGGATGGGAGTGGAATTGTGGAGAGGAAGCGAGGCGGAGACCAGGCTGGGAACAAGGAGGAAGAGATCTTTCCTCCCCTGTCATAAGCACGAGGAAAGGGCCATGACTGAAGCCTCAGGTGACATCCGCTTTCCCCCCACTGTGTGTGTGTGGCTGGTGGGAAGGAGCACTCAGCACCGTTAATGCGATGCTTCCACGGGTGTCCTTAAAAAGCGTTTCAGGAGTCTTGGTGCCAGATAAATGTTCCTTCAGTAGCCCAGGCCCGTGGATTCCCAGGAAAGCTGATTGTGTGGGGATGACTGCGGCCCAGCTGTTGTCACACAGCACCCCGGGCCGGTAGCAGAGCAGAGGTCTGTGCACAGCTGCGGGCTGATGTCACTGCCCGGAGCGGAGCCCACGCTCGGGATGGTTGTGCCAGCAGCAGTAAATCCTTCTCTCCCCGTTCCGCCCTGGTTTTCCCTTCCCCTTCCCTCCCTCGGCCTTCCCTTCACCTCGCTCAGAGTGGCCAACAGAATTAAATACGTTGAAGCTCTTTTTCTCCTCTGGGTTTTTTTTTTATTATTATTATTATTTTTTTTCTAAACAGGAAACACCCTGTCCGGTGGCTAATGTGAGAGGATATTTCCATATATCCCATTTGATATTAAAGTCAGAGATACCGGGGGCACCTGGGTGACTCGGTCAGTTAAGCATTCCAACTTCAGCTCAGGTCATGATCTCACAATTCGTGGGTTTAAGCCCCGCATCAGGCTCTGTGCTGACAGCTCGCTCAGAGCCTGGAGCCTGCTTCGGATTCTGTGTCTCCCTCTCTCTCTGACCCTCCCCTCCTTGCGTTGTCTCTGTCTCTCAAATATAAATAAACATTAAAAAAATTTTTAAGTCAGAGATACTGTAGGTATACATTCATATTGATCATTGTTCCATTACAAACGTGTTAAAATTTGGTGGGTGTAGCATACTATTAACTTGACATGGAAGATCTTCTAGTTTCTGGTTCACTTAGACATTTCTGTCTCTGATATGAGCATTCAAATGGGCTGGGATCATACTATTTTTTATTTTTTTTTGGCTGATCTCTGAAATTCCAAGAGAATTAACTGAAAAGGCTGCCTGAAACCAACAAGAAAGCCATTTGACATCTTTATTGACTGTTTGCAAAATATTTTTTGGTCATCTGCTTGTATAGAACATTCTAATGTGGATTCACAAGGAAGCCTGTGGGGCCATCATTTTGTTTGTATACTCGGAAAGGCTAGTGGAAGCAAATGTTGTGTGTACCTGTTAGACTAATATTTGCCTTCGTGAATCATTTTTCCCCCTCCTTTGGTAAACAATTAGTATAATAAAAAGGAAAAGTGAGAAGAGTATGGTGTAGAACCATCATCTTTTACTAAACTCTTTTAAAGAAAAAGAAATAACTTCCAAAATGTAGTTCCAAGGGACTGAACTGTCCGTGTATATTGTATTTGATGACCTCAATAGTCTGGCCTCCATCTACGTGTTTGGGTCTCATCTCCAGCTGTTCTGCCTGTGAAAGCTGTGGTCCCCAAGGCACCCTGTGCAGTCTCCCACCTCTGCTCATAGTAGGATAGTTTTCACCCTCAGTGTCAGAATGGCATTTATGTCACATGGCTCAGTTAAAAAATGTCCCGATCAGAACCACAGGGACCTGCCATTTCACACCCATTAGGATGGCTTATAAAAAAATAATAAAGAAAAGGAAAGAAAACTAGTTTGGGTGAAAGTATGGAGGACTTGGAACCGTTGTGCACTGCAGGTAGGAACGTAAAATGATGCAGCTGTCATGGAAAACAGGATGGCGCTTCCTCAGATAATAACAGATTTACCATATGATCAGAAAGCCCACTCCCAGGTATACACTCAAAAGAAGTGACAGGGATGTGAACACATGTCTGTGCACCCAAGTTTGTAACAGGAGCATTCACAACAGCCCACCAGCGGAAGTAACCCAAGGTCCATTGACATGGATGAATGGATAAACAAAATGTGGTCTGTATGCACACTGGAACTATCCAGTTTTTAAAAGGATGGGAATCCTGACACGTACCACAACATGCATAGGAACTTTGAGGACGTGAAAGAAGCCAGGCACAAAAGGGCAGATTGTGTACGATTCTATTTATCAGAGGTACTGATCTTATATATATGTTACCACAACTTAAACAAAAGTTTTAAGATCCAGATTTCCATACAATCATAGCAGGGTATAAACTACTCGGAGTGCCATTTATTGGACTCGGAGGTACTGCCCTGTGTTAGTGTTTCTCAGAAGCGTATGTCTTCTCGCCTAGACCACGAGCCTCCCAAGGAGAGGCTCCATGTTTCTCACCAGCCTCTGGCACAAAAGACAGCTGGGTGGGGTGGGAGAGGCGCGGGTGTAGACCATCAGAATCCAAACTGCTTACCACAGTCCATTCTCCTGCCCCTGACTTAGCTGTGTGCTTCTGGGCAAACTGCGTACTCTCTCTGTTGGTGTCCTTATTCATCAGGTAATAAGATTCTCACAGGACTTGAGGATGACATAACGTGTGGAGAGCCCCATTCACTGAGTAGTGGTTTTTTTTTTTTTTATGCTTCTTTCCCCTTCAGTAAGTATTTATGGTTATATTTGAATTTTAATGGTTCTCTTTAGCAGACGCTATTCTTGTCATTATTCAATATGGTCCATTGTGCCTCTGAAAGAATACTAATAGACAAATGACTAATATTTCTACCTCCACATGGCATATTCCCAAGAAACCATGAAGACCCATCTGCCTCCTTGCTGGAAATTCATCCCAGGAACCAGCCAGTTCCATGTTACTTAGCTAGAGTTATCATTAAACTAAATTATCCTTTCCTCTCCCCTAAAACAATTTTATTTCTTTCACGACTCCAGAGCCTATATTCCTTGCCAAAAGGGAGGTAAGGATTAACAACAGACTTACCAGTACCCGGTATTAGTCCGTGGGTGCTTCAGGATACTGAGAACATGCATTCTCCTGAGAGAGTAGCACTGTTTTCACCTGTATAGAGTGTCAGTGAAAGAAGGTTAAAAAGGTCCAGAGTGAAGCTTCTGAGAAATGATAGAGATACTCCAGGATTTATTATAGTGTGGTTGGTATTATATGCATTTCTGTGCAAATCTGAAATGTATTGCTAATAATTATGTGCTTTCAGTAGTGGTGGTGAAGAAGGAAGATTCTCCAATTTTAAATTGTTTTTCAGATAACTGCCTTTTAAAAATATCAACCAATATATATCAACAATATAAACGATATATCTTATGTTTTTCCTGGAGTTTTTATGCTCTGGTGATTTGTGTTCAGCATATTCTAATACTTTGTTTTTATTACTGTACTTTTGAAATCAGCTGACATTAAGTGGAAGCTGAAAGTCTGCGTTTTTCATCTCTTTGGTCTTCCCTGTTCCTTCCGTGTCTTAGCGTCTCCCTACTGGTGGGCCATTCTTAGAAACGCCTCAGCCAATCAGAACCTCCTCTCCTTAAAGCCCCCGCACTGATTGGTCAACACACAAAAGAATGATCCTCCCTTGGAAACCTGTTCTTCTCAAGTACTTCTCTTACTTCTTGATAGATGATTGTGTGGGATTTTTCTTGTTTGGTTGGTTTTGGTTTTGTTTGGCCTTGGGGGTAGAGGGTTGGCAGCGACTATTTCCTCTTGTTCTTATTTATTGTTCACTTTTATACTATTACATTCGAAAGTCCGGTCAAGAGAGAACTGAGTACTCAGAGTACTGTGTTATTGTTTCCAGAGTCCTCACACCTATGCCCAAATGTTACGATTTTAGGACGGTAAGTAAGTTAAATATCTTTTCCCTTTTTCATCTCTTTTCAGTCACTGCTTCATCTACTTGTGAGAAATTAGAAAAAGCCAGAAATGAGTTGCAAATAGCTTATGAGGGATTTGTCCAGAAGCTAAATCAGCAGCACCAGACTGATCTAACAGAGCTAGAGAATCGGCTTAAAGAATTTTACACCGGGGAATGTGAAAAGCTCCAGAACATTTACATTGAAGAAGCAGAGAAGTACAAAAACCAATTGCAAGAGCAGGTCTGTGCTTTTGGAGCCTGAGCTCTAGATCGTGGCTGTTTGTTTAAATTCTGATTGTTGTTTGATGATGAATTTTCTTTGAACTTCTCTTTGTTTGTTTAAATGACTGAAAAGGGATTTTTCAGTGATTTTTTTTTGTTATGATCAAAGCAATATTGAGTGAAAGAAAGGAAGAAAAAAGAGAAGTAAAACACACACACACACACACACACACACACACACACACACACACACACAAACGCCCTTTTTTCTCCTACCTGGAAGTAATCCCTTTGAGCACATCTTGATGTTACACTGCAAAAAGGTGGTTTGCATTTCTTCTTTTTTAAAAATGGCATTGAATAACCCATATTTTTCACATAATAGTATATCCTAAACTTTCATTTCCTTACTCCCCTTTAAAATCAGCTTTTCATTTAAGCAAGTATTTTATGTCCACACTGGGCGTGTGCTAGGGACTGAGGATATGAAGGCCAGTATGACAAGCATAGATCTTACGTGGTCTCTCACTGTGAAATATATCCTCATTCTTATGATGGACTTGGCCATTTCCATCAGTGGACCCTAGAGAACTTAGTGTTTGGGCTCGCCCGGGGGTGGGGGTGGGTGGGAACAGAGTGGAGAGTTGGGAGCGGCAGACCCAAGTTGGGCGGTTGATTCCCTGGGTTGGGCAGCCCTGTAACTTGAATGCAAGCTTATGAGTCAAGTCTCCTAATGTTGCTGCTTATTGTTCAACTTAAGACTTTCAACTTTACTGGTAAACTATTATTTGGGTTCTGTTTTTGTTTTTTTATTTTTATTTCTAGTTTGACAACTTAAATGCTGCCCATGAAACCTCGAAGCTGGAAATTGAAGCTAGCCACTCAGAGAAAATTGAATTGCTAAAGAAAGCCTATGAAACCTCCCTTTCAGGCAAGAATGCTTACCAAAAAAAAAAAAAAAAAAAGAATCAGATCTAATGGAACAGCATGATATGTTTTAAAACAGAAATGATTCATAATCTTCCTTTCCAGAGAATACCCCATGGTATTCAATTTGGAGTGTTTTTGCTTTCTTTTTGCATTGTTCATTGTTAGCTCATGCCCTTTTCCCCTTAGGATGCAAATAATAGTTTGTCACAAATGCCAACCTTTTAAGAAATAGCATGGATCTTAAAGAAAGTAAAGGCCTTTTGGGTAGTAATTATTCTTCATCACCTGAGGTCCTGGGAAGTTAAGTGTGTTCGTTTACATCCTGGCCACAGTAAAGGATCCATACTAAGCACCCTTGCTCACCAACGCTCTTGCACACCAACAGTGCCGTGAAATGTAGATGGTGCTTTTTGAATTAAGAAAAAATTTTTTAGTTGTTTTCTCATGAACAGAAGAGTTGAAGTAGGAGAAGAAGAAGGAGCCGTTGCTTTCAGTTGTTAAACTTAGCTCCTCGCTTCCCCCAGAGAAGCACGTGGACAGGGATTAGGAACTGGCTGGGTAACCTTTGACAAAGGCCGTTCTCATCAGAAAAATAGAGTTGTTGAGTGAAGTTAGAGAGCATGTAAAAGTGACTGGCCCAGGGTAGACATTGAGTAAATGTTTTTCCTTCCTGCTAGAAACGGGCTTAAGTTTTTTAAAGTTTATTTTATTTTTGGGAGAGAGGCGTCATGTGAGGGAGGGAGGGGCAAAGAGAGAAGGAGACACAGAATCTGAAGCAGGCTCCAGGCTTTGAGCTCTCAGCACAGAGCCCGTCATGGGGCTTGAATTCAGAACCTGCTAGATAATGACCTGAGCCGAAGTCGGATGCTTAATCAACTGTGCCACCCAGGCGCCTCTGAAATGGGGTTAGTTTTAGACTTCCGCTTGGGTCAGGAAGAGCAAACGGCAAAGTGCAGAGGAATTCCAGAGCAGGAGTGTGAAGGCCAGTGTTTGGCTCCCTCCCCTGAGACGGTGCTCTGTGGTTCCTGGGGCCTCCGGGGGCCTCTATGCTCTCCATCAAAAAATGGAAAAACACCTGCCCTACTCCTCTCATCGGGCTAATCTGAGAACAGATAGCTTAATTCATAGAAAAACATCTATAGATATAAAGTAATATAGCCACACTGCTTCCTAATGAACTCTGACATGTACATGCTTTAACAACTGTAGAATACAGTGATTTTATATGATGTCATTACCTCCAAAAAATTACATCTTTCCAGAAATCAAGAAAAGCCATGAAATCGAAAAGAAATCCCTCGAGGATACGCTTTCTGAGAAGCAGGAATCCCTAGAGGTGAGTAAATCTCACTTAGCCCTGCCCACCGAAAGTGCCCTCATTCTTGAGGTTCGTGTGGTTTGGGTAGTGTTTCTGTGTACATTTGCTCTGTTTCAAGTGTCTGCTTGTTAACCTGTGTTCCACATTTCATTGTTTGTTTTAGAAACAAATCAATGATCTGAAGAGTGAAAACGATGCTTTAAATGAAAAGTTGAAATCAGAAGAACAAAAAAGAATATCAAGAGAGAAAGCAAATTTAGTAAGTTGTGTGTGCTTCTCCGTCACTCCTGAGTTTTCTTTTGCTCTCAGCTGCTTTTTCGGGTCCACTAAGTATGCAGCAGCTAAAGAAATAGTAGGGGTTTGGACGCCTTCTCCTGTGTTGCAGAGCAATTTTTAAACTGGCTTGTTTCTTGGTGTCTTTTTAGACGTCCTAAGAACCGCCTACAGGCGAAGCCCAGTAAGACTGCAGGCGGTCTAGGCTAATGACTGCAGGAAGACAGGAAGACTGGCAGTGAGGGTCAGGGTTTATGTGAGGACTGCACTTGTGTTTGTTTTTAAACTAACTGGTGTCTTGAGATGTAATTGACATACCACAGCATTCACCCTTTATTCACCTTTTTTTCATTCAAAATTGTTTGGTTTTTGGGGGGCGAGGGGGAAGAGAGAGTGGGAGGGGCAGAGAGAGACGAACAGAATCCAAAGTAGCTCCAGGCTCTGAGCTGTCAGCACAAAGCTCGACACGGGGCTTGAACTCAAGAACTGTGAGATCATGACCTGACCCGAAGTCCATGCTCAACTGACTGAGCCACCCAGGCGCCAACCCCCTTTTTAAAAAAAAAAAAAAAAATTTTTTTTAACATCCTTTTAAACGTATAGTTCGGTGGTTCAGCAAGTTGCGCATTGGTCACCATTATCTAATTACAGAACATTTTGTCACCCCAAAACCTGTGCCTGTTAGCGGTCATTTCCCATTCCTCCCCGCACCCCCAGCACCCCCCAGTCCTAGGAGACCCCGTCTGCTTTCTGCCCCCGTGGATCTGCCTGCCCTGGACGGCTCCTGTAAATGGACTGTGATCTGTGTGGCCTTCTGCGTCTGGCTTCTCGCTCCGCTTTGTTGTCGAGGTCAATGCGTGTTGTAACAGCACAGGTGCTTCATTCCCTTTGTAGGTCTCAGCTGTGGGTGAGAGAGTGACCCTCCCTTTTGAAAAGTACAGACTTACTTTGTAAGCTCAGCTTTCTCTTCGAACTAGTAACCCTTCTCCCCTGCCCCCACCCTACTTTTGAGAATTTAAAACATTTTTTCCTGTTTGTGCCTGTGGTGCCACCCCTCTGGCCCCGCACACGTGTGCACAGGGCCACAGAAGGTTCGCTGCCACCCAGAGTCTGCCATCTCGAGGCACACATGTGTGGATCTCGCGGTGACCTCGTGGGCCGATGTGCTTGGACGCCCTCTTAGACATTTGAATGCAATTAGATGAGGTCATGTTCAGTGGCACTTCATAGCTGTTTATTCTGGAAGATTCTTAAGACAAAGCAGGGATTTAAGAAAAGAAAAATCTAGACTTAAATGCAGGCTGTAAACCTTACAAATAGTTCCAGGAACAGATTTTTGAAGAGCTTCCTGGGACTAGAGCAGCTTTTGAAAACTAAAGGAAGCAGAGTGAGGAAAGCAGGGTTCTTGACGGCCTCCCCCGTGTGCCCGCACCTGCTGCTGGGGGCACGTTTGAGAAAGGGGCAGGTGGGCCCAGAAGTGGGGACAGGCCGGTGCATGGTCTAAGGTTTAAAAACCGACAATGATGGGGCGCCTGGGTGGCTCAGTGGGTTAAGTGTCCAACTCTTGATTTCAGCTCAGGCCATGATCTCCTGGTTGGGGAACTGAAGCCCCGCATCCAGCTCTGCACCGACAGCACAGCCCCCCTCTCTCTGCCCCACCCCCACTCGTGCTCTTTCTCTCTCTCAAAATAAACTTTAAAAAAAAACTGACAAATGTGAGATACAATTTTCTATCTTTAGGGCAAAAAAAAAAATAGTAGCTCCCATAAGTAAAAGGATGACAGCGTTGAGAATTAGGAGGTATGAGAAGGAGCCCCCGTGGTGCAGACCTGGGTGTGATCCCCGCCAGGGCTCTTCTCGGCTCTGGCCCGTTCCCAGAGCGGGTCGCCTGGGATGTGGAACTCGCTGTCTCCTGTGCATCGAGGGGTTTGAACAGGTAATTGTTGAAGATCCATGCCCTGATCTTCCCTAAGGATTGGTCCAGAGCATTAACCACGGCCCAGGAGGAGGGTCTGGATGATTGATGCCTCTGATGCTCATCTAACAAGAGCCCCTCATTCAACATGTAATCAGTAGATCTTTCGCTGTTCATTCACATCAGACATTTTGGATGGGTCACTTGGATGAACAGAAATAAAGCAAGGAGTCACAATTCCACCTTGCTGGTGTGCTCTAAGAGGAGGTCTCTCCTTTTTACCTTGGACAGCATTGTATTTTTTAATTTATTTTTTAAAGTTTATTTATTTAGAAAGAGAGAGAGCAAGGAATGGAGGGGCAGAGAGACAGAATGAGAGAGAGAATCCCACGCAGGCTTGCTCCGCACTGTCAGAGCAGAGCCAAGTGCAGGGCTCGAACTCAGGAACCTTGAGACCATGACCGAGCAGAAGTCAGACACTCAACCAACCGAGCCACCCAGGCACCCCTACCTTGGACGTTTTAATGGTGCATATTAAAATAGAGGAGCGTGATAGAGAAGCATGGCCAGGCCAGTCCTGTCGTAATAAAACTCCAAAAAGACTCAGGACATTACCGTCATTTTGTTGCTTTCCAGACAGCACTGTAAATGTACTACTTTTCATTCCTGATCAGTTGACGTTGTTGAGAGAGAACAGCCATTGCCTTTTCCCCATCCACACACCAGTCAAGGACTTGCAGTGACCTCATCCCTATTGAGAGTGGTTTTGAGCAATGGGTTTTTCTTTCTCTTCCAGTAAAATATTTTTCCATCTTAAGTTCCTGATAAACGAGTGAAATGTTTTCAAAGGTGAAACATTGTATTGTGTTCTTAGAACCAAAGACTTTGGGCCTATAGTTCTTTTAACCCTTCTTTTTATCTTTCTGTGAAGCTGCTGTAAGAAGGTAGAAATCTCTTGCTACCTGTTTGCTGTGTCTAAATCTAATCAAAGACTCGGTTAAGAATTTGTTGCATGACGAGTCTGAGCTGTGCTCTGCTGTGTCTGTTCCAGAAGACCCCTCAGATCATGTACCTGGAGCAAGAGCTAGAAAGCCTGAAAGCCGTGCTGGAGATCAAGAATGAAAAACTGCATCAGCAGGACGTCAAGTTAATGAAAATGGAGAAGCTGGTATGTTTCTTTCAGAGTTTGACCCAATAGAACAGTGTCTGTGGCATAGGAACTGGGCTCTGGACCACAGCTGCCGAGTTGTTTTTACTGCTCCTTAAAGATACTGTGTGTTTGTTACATACATATAACGTTTTTTTTCGAGGAACATGTCAAACCATATTTGGGTCCTTGGGAAAAAAAGCATAACAAACAAATTAGGCTTCTGTTTCAAGTGGTCTGTGAATCTTAACCCACCTAAGAAGAATTTTAAAATATTGTAAAAATTAGTATTTTAGTTATCACCAACTCTGGTCTGTTATGCCCAAAATAGATGACTCTGTAAGTTAATCACTTAGGGCAATTTAGTTTTGCTATCTCGATTCTTCATCTTTGTCGTGAATTAGAAGGTGATAAAAGGCCTATACTCGAATAAAATTAATCTGATTGGACAAATGCAAGCACGATGAAAAATATGGATGAAGCTTAGTTTGCGGCCTCTAGGACAGAGCCCTTATGTTAGCCAGTGACGAGTCCAACCCCGAGTCCTTGTGGGAGCGGAGTGGCAGCTTACGTGGTCCCAGCCATTGCATACTTTGCTCTTGACTGTCCCAGCTGCCCCGCTCTGCTTGTCCCTTGTCCCCAAGTTGGGAGTGACTCATTGTTGAGTGAGTGCGTACCCAAACCAACTCTAGCAATAGGGAGCCTGGAGGTCACTCTTTGCTTTTTGTTCGTTTGGGTTTTGGTGTCTGATTTGGTTCCGTTTTCTTCTTGAGACATCGTCACGTGTCTGTTGAGGGAGGTAAGGGCTGAAGCCCCGTTCTGGGTATGCGGGCACTTGGAACAGGCGGGAATTTTGAGTTTCTGTTGAAAGGAAGGAAAGAAGATGTCTTACGGGTTATTAACGGGGCTAACGCGGCCTGTGTCGCAGGTCCTGCCGAAGGTCATCCCAGTCCGTCAGGCCCAATAACCCAGCTGACCTGGCCGTCACCAGTGATGCAGAGACCCATGTTAATAAGGGGTTGCCCCATATGCTTTCCTATATTAGAACTTTTCAAAATACAACATATTTATATATATATATATATATGAAAAACAACCTCTGCTGTAAAACGACCAACACATTTTGATTTTTGTTGATCGGTAAACTTTTTTGTTTGTTGCCAGGCAGCGGAGGGAGCGTGGTATTAGTTAGCAGTGCAGACACGTAGGCAGAAGAATGAGTTGATACAGCAGGTAAACCCGGGGTTACTTTACTTATAGGCACATGTCAGCCACACAGTGGGCTTGGTTTCCCCCCACCACAGTGCCACCGTTGCAATAAAGTGACTGAATTGAACTTGTCAGTTTCCCAGTGCACAGAGAAGTCTATTCAATGTGCAGTAGTGTTGTATCTTAAAAAAAAAAAAAAAAGAAGAATCCGTGCACATATGTTAATTTAAAAAATGGTGACCATCTGAACTCCCAGTGAGTTGTGATCACTAATGATAGGTCACCACAGCAAATGTGATAATATTGAAAAATTTGGAAATATTTCTAGAATTTCCAAACTGTGACACAGAGGCATTGAAATGAGCAAATGCCATTGGACAAATGGCACCAATAGACTTGCTTGACACAGGGTTGCCACACATCTTTGTTTAAAAAAAAGCCCACAGCATCTACAAAGCACGAGGAAGTGAAATACAGTAAAATGAGGTATGCTTGTATTTGTAAGCTTCAAGCTTTTGTAGAGAAGATGACTCTTAGAAAGCAAGGAGGCTTTCTCAGTAGGAAAGCTTCTAGTTCTGCCAGCGGTTAGCTGTGTGACATCCCCACGGCTGGTTTTGTCTCCTTTAAACTGAGGAGTTGGGGTGCCTGCGTGGCTCAGTCAGCTAAGCAGCCAACTTCAGCTCAGGTCATGATCTCACAATTCATGGGTTTGGGTCCCACGTCGGACTCTGTGCTGACAGTCTGGAGTCTGCTTCGGATTCTGTGTCTTCCCCTCTGTCTGCCCCTCCCCTGCTTGTGCTCAGACTCTCTCTCAAAAATAAACAACACTAAAAAATTTTTTTTAAATAAATAAATATAATAAGGAGTTGGATAAAATCATATCATCAGGCCAATCACAGCCCAGTATCTAATTCCAGATTTCCCCACCTCCTGTTTTATCTTGAATTCTTTTCTAATTACTGGAAATTCCAAAGTTTTCTTTTTCTTGCAAGAATCTTTTTTTTTTTTTTTTAAATTCCACCTGCCTGGTCCTCAGTGTTGATCGGGATAATAGGAAATGTTAAAGACAACAGGACTCCCAACCAAGAAGTCATAGTCAGGGTAGATTAGTCCTGCACTACAAAGACAGGGATTAGAATGAATCCTGACAGAGCTGTGACGTCACCTCCTAAGCAAGTAATCAAATCTCACCTTTAGAAAGTAAATGGGATGTGTAATCAGCTCTTCATCACGTTAAGTGATTAAATGGCTTCTGGGATTTTATCCGTTAATATCTCCACTGATCGATTGGTTTTCCTTGAAAGTTTAGCCCAGGCTAGGCCCGCAGGAGAAGAAAGTATCTTCCAATGACCTGAGGAGGGAGGCTTTCTCTAGTGTCCCTTGTGTCCCTTCTCTCAACTGATGCTCCACAGAGCCTTGTAAATCACCACTCTGTGTGGCCACCCAGCGGTAAATGCCAAAGAGACTGGAGACCACATTTGAGGCCGCAGTAAACATTGCCAAGAACTGTGAACTGTTGGCTTACTGGGAGTTTTCATCGAACTTGGGAATTTTGGGTCCTCTCCAGAGTTGGCTGTGGGAACTGTGATGCTCTTGAGAGCGTGGGCAGCTCACGGCCACTGCATTTCACCCCATGGAAACGGAAAGAGGCGCAGCCCCCAGTGTTGCCCAGGGCAAGGCACGGAATCTCGGGGGACGTTCCGAAACACTATGACCTTGGCATCTACGGCCATACCACCCCGAAGGCGCCCGAACTCGTCTGAAACAGTGTGACCTAGAACAAACCACGCACCCCCTGGGTGTGCCAGTTTTCAGGTGGCCTGGCATATATTTTATTAAAAAAATATATCCAGATGCTCTGTGTTGCTGCCTCAGTCTTTTTGCAGCATGTCATCAGTGTACAGCTATGTCCATAGATTTTTAAACTTTACTTAAGGAAATCTCTCCAAGTGTGCTGGTGGCTGGAACGTGCCCGAGGGAACCAGGGGCGTTTTTAATGCATAAGTGTCTGCATTCTCGTTTGCCCCAAGGTGGATAGCAACACGGCGCTGGTTGACAAACTGAAGCGATTCCAGCAGGAGAACGAGGAACTGAAAGCTCGGATGGACAAGCACATGGCAATTTCAAGGTAAAAATGTCCCTACTGTTCTGAGCTCCCCGCTTCCCCCCACGTCCAGTGTTAACGTTCTTAGCCCCACTCCGCCCACATACCTCTGGAAATGGTATGAGGTTAAGCAGGTACCGATTTCCATGTGGAAAATAGGATTGGAGCCCTCCATGCCATTACCACAGTGGCGCGGACCTAACGGCTTGTCCCCTAAATGGGCAAGCTGTCCTTGAGGCCCTTGGCGTACTGACTGAGAGGACTTCCAGAGAAGGCGCATCCAAGAGCGGCTCGCAGATAGCCCCAAACAGAAGACGGTTCTGAGGCAGGAAGAAATTTGTGGGAGGGTCTCAGCCGACTATGAACTTGCCTCCAAGGCTGCCCTTTGCCTCCTGCACCCAGCCTTTCTCCACCGGCCACACCCCCACATCTGGCAGCTCTGTGCAGGACTCCCTTTTGTTCCCAAGAGACTGTTTTGGGGGCTCCAAGGGTAAGAATTTTTTCGGGGTGCCTGGGTGGCTCAGTCGGTTGAGTGTCTGACTTCAGGTCATGATCTCACGGTTTGTGAGTTCAAACTCTGCAACCTTCTTGGGATTCTCTGCCTCTTGTTCACTTGCACTCTCTCTCAAAAATAAACATTAAAAAAATTATTTAAAAATATTTATTTTTCAGTGAGAGAGTATGAGTTGGGTAGGGGCAGAGGGAGACACAGAAAAGGAAGCAGGCTCCAGACTCTGAACTGTCAGCACAGAGCCCGATGTGGGGTTCAAACCCGCGAAACGTGAGATCATGACCTGAGCCAAAGTCGGATGCTCAACCGACTGAGCCACCCTGGCACCCCAATAACCATATGTTTTTAGGTGGTAAGAATTTTTTAAAGTTATTTTTAACCAAGATCCACATGGCTGGTGGCTCTTTTTTGTCTTCAAGGCAACTTTCCACTGAGCAGGCCGTGCTGCAGGAGTCCCTGGAGAAGGAGTCCAAAGTCAACAAGAGACTGTCCATGGAGAACGAGGAGCTGCTGTGGAAGCTGCACAACGGGGACCTGTGCAGCCCCAAGAGGTCCCCCACAGCCGCCGCCGTCCCCTTCCAGCCGCCGAGGAGCTCTGGCTCCAGCCCCAGCGCCTCACCTAGATGACGCCTTCTCGAAGCTGGGAGACTGTCGGAAAGCGTCCATCATAGGTCTGCAGGACTGACCCTACCCACGCTCGCGGGAGCAGGAGCTACAGTAGTGGATGTGTAGGGACCATGCTGGAGCTAGAGAGTCGCCGCCCCCCGAGGCTCCATCTGAGACTGGAACACTCTGGAGGAAGACTTGGACCTCGTCCAAGAGCCCCCTCCCCAAAGACCTCAGAACGGACCCGCATGGACGGACGGACGGACGCTGTTGCACAAAGCACTTAAGGAACAAGAGGGTCTTGTTCATTGCCTTTTTCACCTAAACTTAAGGGGGAAAGAAAACTCTCAGGGGCCTGTTAAGATAAAGATTTGTAACCTTTATAATGTTCTTCACCGCGGACACCTGGGAATTTTTATTCTGGGCTGACTGGGGATGTGTGAGTGGAATGGATGCGCAGACTGTCCCGCGCCCTGGAAGGCCAGTGCCGCGCACAGCTGGGCCGGTACCAATCACAGAAGAGGGTAGACGCACTTCCGCAAAAGCCATAGGAGGAGGAGCAGTAGTTGCTGGTGTTAAGACTCTCTACCACCAACTCAGCTCAGCCCTTGACAGTGGGGGGGCGGTCATGACCGGATGAGCGTGGACCCGTCCCATCCCTGCGGCTCTGCGTCCTTCTGGATAGCTTGCCGGCAGGCTCTGTGTTCAGCCACATCAGTTCAAGCTAGCTACGTTTTTTTCTCTAGGTTTTTAACCTCCCTACTGAACCTAACATGACACTACAATCTATTTTCTCAGGCTATCAGCAAATATAAGAACCCTAATTTCTCTAAGAATCTGTATAAAAAAAAGGGCAGGACTGGTGGGTTTGCTTCTGCCTTATTTTTACCTTGACCTGAGCTATCCCCACAGATTTAAACTGTGTGCTCTCCCATTATCTTCATTCCCCACCCACCTTTCTCTTCTCCATGCCTCACCCCTTGCCAGAGCCACAAAAGCAAACCTTCTAGCTCCTCCCTTCTCTTCTCTGGGACAAGGAATGGCTTTACCAGAGCCAGCTCCTCATCAAGGTGCCAAAACCACTTTCCGAACAAACCAAGGCCTGGAGCTGACAGTACAAATGTCGGGAAACCCTAGAGAGCGTGGAGAGTAAGGCATGAGCTAGCAGAGCGGATCAAGGTAGGATTCCGTGCTTACAGATGAGTAGGAGCAGCTCTTTTAGGGCAGTGATGCAGTCTTTAATTAAACATTCTGGGAAGACCGTGGTAAGCTTCCGGGTACTCTGGGAGGGATCCTGTGTCCCAGAGGAGGTAGCAGAATGGCCAGTGGGTGGAGCTTGTGATGTGTCCCGCTCCCTCCAAGTTGCAATTCAGTTTCTCTTCAGAACTTCTTGCCTCCTCCAATTCTGATCGTTTGGGGGGAAGTAGAAGGAAGCACTGTGGCTTTTTCTCCCTCTCCCTGCATGGCAGTATTGAGTAACCTGCGTCGCTGATGTCCAATGGCTGTACACGTAACCCGGATGGTGTAAGAACAGATTCAGGATACTAGAGGCGGAGATTTGAGTCATCGTGTCCATGGACACTACGGGGCAGGCTGAGATTCATGATGCACGGTTGTTATCAGTGACCGTGTCTGAAGCCCTTAATCTCCAACAGTGTACTATGTATGTTACCTTCCACGTTTGCTTCTGATAAACGGGAATTAGGTTCACTGCCAACTCCTGGAATAGCTCTCTGCTTGCCGCTTCGGAGTTGTTCTCAGTGCCATTAGCCAGAGCTGGGTTTGCCCTCGTCTCCTAGGCATGTGACTCTCGTGCTGGTCCCTGCTGTCCTCCACACTGTTCAGGTGTCCGGGGAAATCAGTCTTACACAATGAATACCAAACGTCTTCAGAGAATGACAGACAATAGGAGAGAAGGTAGGAAACAAAACAGAGAACTTTAAGATTTTTTTTTTCCAAACCAAATGTTTTTCATGTAGGATGCAAAATGGTGGCACGTCATAAAAATAAGGATGTGTAAACTGTAGTTGTGCTCAGTTTGTAGTGATGGAAAATGTATTTTACTTTGATCAAATAAATGATGCTGGAATATTCACCATAAGGATTGCAGCGTCTGACCTACTCCACCCTCCAGAGCGTCACCCGTTTTTTAGCCTTTCTAGGGTACCTGTGACCATTTTTCTCCTCTTCAGCTGTTTCCCCAGGAGCTGCCAATGCAACCACCCAGCCGGTCATGGGCTGGAATCTGGCTCCCAGAGCTAGGCGCGCAGGTAAGCTGCTGTCAAGCCCCAGCTCTGTGTACTGGCGAGACTCCTGCTGATTTTTAACAATTTCTGCTGTAGAAGTTAAGAAAGCAGGAACAGCTAGAGTGTAAATATTTTTGAAGGTGGTAACAAAGCCTAAATGAAGCTGAATCTTCCTTGAATCAGAAATCTATTTTATATTGAAAGTTAAAGGAATGACTCATCTAGAACTAGGACTTTTGAGTGTAGCAGCTTAAAAGAGGGCAGGTTTACCTATGGTTTTGATACCTTCACATCATTTTGCATATAGAGTTGAACCATATTTTACTCCATTTATGGATCTCCTGTATTGTGGAACAGAATCTTAGGTATTGACCGGAACATTGCCCCCAACAAGGCCTTCTGGATTTACTTTAACCTAAAAAACGAACACTTAGCACTTTTTGTATTTTTTACAAACACTTGCCCATTTAATAGAAATGAGTATACAAAGTTAACATCTATGCTGCTTTGTTATAAAAGTAGAAATGCATATACGTAGGTAAGCAATCAAAATACATGCTTTCTGTCAGAGGAGTTAACACTTCTTAGACCGAATGGCTTCCTTTTAGTTTGGCTGTCTGGATCTGACTCACAGGGCAGAGAGTGGGGTTTGGCATGGGTCACCAGCCCCCGGCAAAGCAGGAGTCCAAAGAACCCCAAAGCCAGTCATGGACACAAGTGAGCTTTCCATCCATTCATCCTACGTCATGCTCCAAGTCAGGACAACTCAACAGTGGTCGCTACTGTAGTCTCCCCTTGGAGATTCTGAGCAGTGCAGATGTAATAGCCTACGTCAGCGGTCTCGAAGTCTTCCATCGTCATGATGCTCTGGGAGAGCCGCGTGGTGTGGCCCAGGCCTCTGTGGATCAGCCGCCACGTGTCCTGAATTGTCACAGGCCTTTCATCCTGTTGAACGACACCCCCATGCACTGAAGCACAAGCAACATTCACCCAACACCATGGGGTCATCTTGCAAAGTGCAAAACACACAAGACTACTTAGTACGCGTAGCACTAAGCTTTCACGGCACATACGACCCTTGTACTGTTGGGAGGGCTCTTTTTGCTCATCAGTAAGTTTCTACCTAATACGAAATTCTTTTGGAACCTTAACAACACAGAAGGGGTATTAGGCAAGAAACATGGATAAAAATTTCTCCTGCTCCCCTCCTCACAGTGCCCACTTGATAGTTCTGACTGCAGAACTGATAGCCAGCGAGTTCACTCGCCGGTAAGTGAACACGAGCTCAGATGTGGGGAAGGGAGAAGTAGAATTCGTCAACTAGGCCGGAGGACTGGGAGCAAAGCTGTACCGAGCGTGGATAACACAATACCCTGGGTGACGTAACTCCCTATTTCTAGAAAGTAAAATGGTCACTTCGGAGATGCTATGTCCAACTTTGGTGATAGGAATCTAGTGTGTTCCCGATACGTTGACCAGGATTGTAATACTACCAATATTAATATATTTTCTGCTCATAAAAAACATACTTCTGTTGAAAATTATGGATGTCTTTGAAGTGTGACACATTTTTTTAAAAACAAGGGCCTATTACCAGGAAAATACTTTTCTCCAGGGAGAGTTACTCTCCACCAATCGCAGCCGCTAAGCCAGAAGTGCGCTGGCTACTGAGTATGTCTGAGGAGCCAAATCTTCTCTGGCAGCGAAGGGATTATTCCGTGTTGGTGGCAAAGCTGTTTATTTTAGTGAGCAAAGCAGGCACGGAGGCTAAAAGTGCGGGTGTTGCTCTTATGGAAAGTCTATTTTAAAATGATCTCTGGCCTCACGGCACCTTTTTGCCAGGGCTCAGGTGTACATGTGCCCGGGGTGCATGTCCTCGCCTCAGGGCAGAGCTCGTAGGGGGAGCTCACTCCGAGGGAGACCGGTTGGCCTCCAGTTGACCCAGAAATGAGGGTGGAGAAAGGGAGCCCCCTCCTTTCCCTTCAGGCTCCAACGCTGCTTAAGGGTTATGAAGAAAAATAACACATAAGGGAAGCACACTGAACTGCCTGCTGGAATCCACTTTTTTCTCTGCCCTTTAAAAAAGCCACTTGTAAATATACTGCATCATCTTAGAAGACAAGTGACACCTGGCCCCTGATACAGTTTCGCACATTTCTCACACTTCCTAAGTTGTGATCTCTTCACTTGGAGGTGTGGATGGGGGACAGAACTTACCGTCTGCCCTGGATAGAGCCACCTGAATTCCACCTCGACGTCAGGTTCCCCCAGGACGGTGCAGAGGACGCTGATGTCATCCCCGAGCCTCACTCTGTTTGAGGACGCCCAGATGGTTGTTGACGGAGGGCCTCTGGGGACTGGAAGGGAAAGGGAGACAGAATCCATGAGTATGAGGTTGAAGACAAACCTCAGGCATATTCTGTTCTTCGAACTGAGCTGTAACATTTCTGCCTTCCAGCTTCCCAGCCAGCTCCAGGCCTAGACTGTCGCATCACGTCTGGTTTCCTGTGAAGACTCCTCTCCACACTGTCAGTCCGGAATGGGGGGGTGGGGGCTCATCCAGAACCCCCAGGCCCAGCCATTACGTTCATATAGAGGGAGGAGGATAAACATGGGAATAAGAAAGGGAAAAGAAGGCACGTGGCGGAGGGGGAGAGAGAACATAGAGAAGGCAGGCTGGAAGGGTGAAGAGGAGCAGGCAGGTGGGTGCTGTCCACCCTCAGAAGGAAAAGGAGCAAGTCTGAATCTAACGGAAAAGGATGTTTGCAGGCAAGGTACGACTACTACATCTGTTTGCTTTACTTCAGGGCATTTTGGAAACATCTCATTGGGGTCCGTTCACAGAAGTAAGTTTGATGGCAGCTTTGAGCAAGCCAATGGGCTAGGAGCGAGCGCGACAGCAGTGAACAGCACAGACATGGTCTCTGAGCCCTTGGGGACCTCCCATCATGGTCTGGAGGAAGCAGACACGAAACAAATAATTAATTGTATAGTTAATGTTAAACTTGAGTTGTACTATGAAGATGACCAATGTGTTCCATAAGTTCAGAAGAGTCTGAAAAACAAGAATGGCTTCCTTGAGGGACCAGTGTTTGAACTAAAACTCGAAGGGCGAGCTTGGCAGGCACGGAGGGAGAAGCAGGAAGGCACCCTCAGCCCTGGGATCTGTGTTCGAGCCTGCACCGTGAGGGGAACCAAGGTCAGGGGGCTGCAGAGTGGGGACGAGGGCAGCGAGCACCTCAGCCCACATGGAAGATTCTCACTAGAGTTCTAAGAAAAGTGGGAGCCCAGGGGCACCTGCGTGGCTCCGTCGGTGAAGCATCTGACTTAGCTCAGGTCATGATCTCATGGTTGGTGGGTTCAAGCCCCCTCCGCATTGGGCTCTGTGCTGACAGCTCAGAGCCTAGAACCTGCTTCAGATTCTATGTTTCCTTTTCTCTCTCTGCCCTCCCCACTCCCCATACTGTTTCTCTCTCAAAATAAACAAACATTAAAATGATCACATTAAGAAAGTTCAATTTGTAAGGGAGAGATTTGAGCATACATCAATGGCTTCAAGAAGTGGGGAGTTAAGGCAACTGGAAGAGACTGAATTTACATAGCCGTGGAACTCTCCAGTAGCCTTCAGCATGGAGAAAGGGTACAAGCATGTTCTCTACAATGGTTATTTCCCTGGACAGTAGAAGAAGAGGCGGGCAGGGAGTTTAGGGCACAGACGGAGAGCATGGCAACGGCAAGCCCTGGAACCCAAGCTGGGTGGGCGGGGCAGGCAGAGGGGAACTCAGGGACAGATGGTGAAGATGAGGACAAACACAGAGGAGTCAACCAACACTCTGGGCGAGGAGAAGGTGGTTCATCATGACCATGTCTGACGCAGTGAGTGATTCTACATCGGAGGAGGTATAGCTGCAGGCAGGCTGAAGGTGCAGCCGAGGGAGGGGTCCTGAGGTGGAGGGTTAAGAGAGATGGTCAGTGAACGAAGCTGACGAGCTCCAAGTGGATGTTGACATCACCCAGTGACAAGGAGGACAGTGAGCTAATGAGGGGAGTGAATGGAAAGGAGAAGAGAAAGCTGATGGGGCCAGAAGACTCGGAGGAGCAGAGGTTCCTAAAAGAAAATGAGAGGACAAGGGTGAGGAAGGGGGAAGAGACCAAAAGAACTTGACCTTGAGTTGGGGAGGGATGGTGCCCTTAGGAGACCACAGATTCTGGTTACAATGAAGAGTCATGCTCTTGTCGAAGATGATGTTCGAAGAGGCTAGAACTGGAGAAGCGCTGATCCATCACATGGAGAGAGTCCTGGAGCGAGCAGTGGGTGAAGGGAGTCCAGGGGTGTTAGCTCAGGGTCACGGGCAGCTCTAGGAATGGCAGTGCAGGAGAGGAGCCTTTAAGAACAGCATTCTGTGCCTAATTTCCACCCACAGTTTGGAAGAGCAGTGCCGGCTACTGGCCAGCTGGAAGAGACCAGACTAGACTCTGGGCACTCGTAGGGGCAGGCTTACCTTCCACGTAGAGGAGCTGGTACTTGACGGAGATCTGAGACTTGCCCCCAGCCTCCGCCTTGCAGTAGACCACCCCCTGCTGGTCAGAGTGAGGGTGCAGATACACAAAGCCCCTCTTCATGTCGTAAACAATGTCCGTCCCGTTGGCTGGGATCTCCTTGGCAGGGAATTCCCTGTGGAGGGTGACTTTGGCTGGCAGGACGGCCACTCGACAAGGAACCACAGCCTGCCTGTCCGGGTTCAGGTAGACGACATCAAAGTAAGTGGGAGAAGGTACAAAGAGCTCGCCTTTCTCTGCAAAGGGAAAGATCGAGATTTATTTGTTCTGGAGAAACAAGGTAGGAGTGCTTTAAGGATTTTTACATTTTATGGGTGCAGAGCGGGGACTGGCAAGATGCTCAGATACTGAGTCTTTACGCATAGAAAAAGCTACTCTTGGGGCCCCTGGGCGGCTCAGTCGATTAAGCGTCCGACTTCAGCTCAGGTCATGATCTCGTGGTTTGTGGGTTCGAGCCCCGCGTTGGGCTCTGTGCTGACAGCTCAGAGCCTGGAGCCTGCTTCGGATTCTGTGTCTCACTCTCTCTCATACCCTACCCTGCTCATTCTGTCTCTCTCTCTTTCTCTCAAAAATAACTAAAACATTAAAAAAAAAAAAAAGATTTTACTTCCCATCTCCTTAAAGAAAACAAAAAGGTATTAGTTGAAGCCCGAATCAGGCCCACGAATGACCCCACTAAGGAAGCTGAGAAGGAGGCCGAATTCCTGATATTAAGAGCAGTTTTAAAACCTGTGAACAGGGTCACTTGGGTGGCTCAGTCGACTGAGCCTCTGACTTTGGCTCAGGTCACTGATTCCACGGTTCCTGAGTTCAAGCCCCACATCATCAGGGCTCAGTGCTGTCCGCACAGAGCCTGCTTCAGATCCTCTGTCTGTGTGTCTCTCTCTGCCCCTCCTTCACCTGCACTCTCAAAAACAAATCAACATTTAAAAAAACAAAAATAACACAAAAACCTGGGAACAACCTGCCATGTCTCTGGAAAAGGTAGCCCCAAAGCCTGTGCTCAGTCACTGGGAGCGGTTCCCCAGCACAGCAGAGCCTGAGAGAGGCCCGGCTCAGCGAGCACACTGGTCCCCTCACCTGTCCTTCCAGCCCAGAGGACTGCGTCCCTGCCACAGTTAATAGACAGAGAATCCAGGAAGGACAGAGGAGGGACGCACCAGCCTCAGGCTGTCTAACTGGGCTGGGCAATTCAGTCAGTTTCTTACATCCTCCCGTTGCTCCTGAAATCATTCTCCCCATACTTTAAGTTCTAGATGATGGCATTGGCTCTTACAGAAATGAGAGAAACAAGGCCTGGCTTGCCCGTACATTCATTCCTCAGGAGAGTCAAGGGACTGTGGGTTAGAGGTTTTTTTTTTTATTTGTTTTTGGCATGGCACATTAAATCCTCTGTTTTCTGGATGCTAGTGTGAGGGAATTCTACAGGAATTGCTAAGAAAAGTCTTTGAACCTAAACATACTCCAACATTTGTTAATTGTTTCCCTCAATGTTCCTGATAACAAATAACTCTTCTTGGCTTTTTCCTTCACCAGCCCTCTTGGTGCCACACTCATGTGATGTTTTAGGTTGGTAACAGTATTCTCAGACCCAACATCAAATGTCTTCGTGGGCCAAGAGTTCTTTGGCTATGAGTGCCAAGTTCATGGACATGAAGGTCCTTCCCTGGCTCTGAGATCAAGAAGGAGTAGGTCATGGCTCAGTGAGTCTCCATCTTTTGCAAGGCTTTCTACCAGGCTGGGCGATATGTGCCACCTTCAGGATAAATGGATTTTCAGGCTTAGTTAAGGGGCACCTTGGTCAATGTTGTTTCTAACACCCATGTGTTCACAGAGTAAGTCTACAAGGCCTTGGTTGGGTCAACTTCATCACCAGGCTTCCACATCCCCAACTGGAGAGAAAAGAATCTCTAGGAGTAAAGACAGCTTTTGAACAAAAGCACTTCGGGCATTTCTGATTATAAGATTTAGAAGTAACTTTTCTTTAAGGTTTTATAGAGGAAACTGAGCCAATAAACAAAACCAGTAGAATAAGTGAACAATCCAAATTCTAGAACACAAAACTGGTCTTACTTCCTGTTTATAAAACAATCTGAAAGAAGTGATCTCACCAGTTGCTTTAATAAACAGGAAAAAGAAATTCGTAGTTAGTAGATTCTATCTATCAACAACAAAAAACTTTGCTGAAGTTCACTGAAAAACTTTTAGATTACATATGCCCCCTTGTAAATGTGTTTGTATCTATTCAAGTAGAGGACAAGCGGTACTTTAAGAAAACTAAACACTTGGAAATTTGGATTTCCAAAAAAAAAAAAAATCCAATAGGCTATAAATTAAAATCCAAATTTCAACAATCTCCATATTTAGTAAAGTGCTCATTAATGTGGTTTTACTACATAGGATCACTGGAGCCCAAGCCTTTTGGTATGAGAAAGCCCTACCACTGGTAATGTTCTTCTTGATCTGGGTGGTGGTTACATGTGTGTTCATGTGAGGATCATTTACTGAGCTGTATACTTATGACTTGTGTAGTTTTCTTTGTATATATTTTACTTCAATAAAAAGAGGAAAAAAAAACCTGAGCGCCTCTCAGATAAAGATTAAATATAAGATGTGGCAGTGGCTTAATAAAAAATTGCACAAATTAACAACAGTCAGAAAGAGGCTTTGCAGTGTTTGCAACCAAACTCTGGGAAACATACAAACATAATGAATGCCAGACGTTTCTCTATGTGGGTCGTGGGGAAGCATATGTTCTGAAAGAATCGGAGCCAGGAGCGGGAGGCTCAGCTTCCGAAACAGCTCATCTTGGTTTTGCGCAAACCCACCCATGCCTAGAGAGACAAATGCTAAACCCTGTTCTGAAAATCCAATCGGCCTCTTGGCTTGGTGTTGAGAAAAGAGAAAATGATACAACGTATTAGGCCATATCCTTTTTTGATCCACGTTCCTTTACAATTGAGGTAAATAGTTTAATAAATATTTTAACCTTCCTGTGATTCACTAAAGAGCTTCCCATAAATTAAGAATGAGGACCTGGCTCCAAAACTCAGAGAGAGCCCTTAACCCTAATGGGACTTGTGGCTCAAGGGAAGTCTTCAGTTCAAAATTTCAATTCAAAACCCAATCTTTTAGAAAGACGTGATCGTGCCAATCATGGTGAAGAATCTTCATTCTGCAATGTGAAATATGGTATCAGTCCTTGTCCAGAATAACAGGCTCTAAGGGCACATGGGCAAGTCTGTGCAGCACATTCCAGAATGAGGATCAGAAGGGATTACCTATGAACAACTGGTAGCAATTCTCCCAACAGCACCAGTGATGCTAGCTGGTATCCTTCTGCCTGTCTGTCAATCTACCCACCACCTTGTCCTAGAAATGGATTAGGGCAGTAAGAACATTAGATCCTAGGTCAGAAAAACAGGGGCTGACTCTTTACTCCCCATGACCAGTCAGGGAACACTGAACAAGTCACCTTGCCCTTTAAAGTCTCAGCGTGTCAGCATCATGATTTCTAAAATAGAGACGGTTAAGTAGCTTCTACTTATTTCCTAGGGGTGTGGTGAAAATAGGAGCTCCATGTGACTCCGTCGCCGTAGAGTGCTCTCTGCTAATGCATCTCCTGGCGAGCTGTGTGGGTGGGAGGGGGAAATACATGAGGCTTGCCAGCATTGGTTAATGGCCGAGGCACAAGATGGTTTGGGTCCCAGGCCCACGTCACTGTAGATCTGAAAGGTGGAGGGATTCCGGATGTAGACAGGGCTCAGGAAAGCCCCTGCCTGGGCACTAAGGAAGCATTCTGGCTTTACCCGAGTCTCCACACCGACCTGTGCATGTTTACGCCCATCACAGAGCACAGGATTGGCGCTGGAGCCACGGGGCCCACAGGCTTTGGGAATCATGCACCCCAAACTTCAGCTCACAGCATGCTAAGAACAAAGGTGAGGAACAAAGATGAGCTAAGCACCGTGCGTCCATGGAGGCTCTAGAAAGGGACCGTCCTGGGTCCCGAGAGCACAGTGACCCAACGCCCACAGCAATGCCTCCTGGTCGAGCTCTTCTGTAAAGATGGACATGCTCCCTGTGTGCAATGTCCAGGAGAGCCACGAGCCCCATGTGGCAAAGGAGCACCTGAAACAGGGCAAGTGCCCCTCAGAAACTGAGTTTTAAATGGTTTCATTTTAAACAATTATACTTCAATGCAAATAGGCACACATGTCTAGTGGCTGCCATATTGGCCAATGCAGGTACAGGCTCTGGAATCAGACAGCCTGGTTCAGATCCTGGAACTGCCACCTACCTGTACGACCCTAAGGACGTATTTAATGGCTCTAAACCTCTGCTTCCCCCTGTAAACAAAGGAAACGACAGGGGGACTTCCCCTGGAGGGTCGCTGGGTGACTTCATGAAACAATGAGCATAAACTGGCAGAGTCTGGCACACAGGAAACGCCCTGATTGTCACCGTTAGGGACTCGGCACACGGTGGGAACCTAGAACTCCGAGCCGAGTCCAGAATTCGGAAGAATCCCACCGACACGCCAAACGTTTACCTGTAAAAAAGATGTAGGTGGAGCCGGTCTTGGTCTCGTCCTTCCTGCAGAGGTAGCCCTGGCAGAGCTGTCCCCAGCAGCTGAACTCGCCCGTGTCCGCGGCCGTGGAGTTGACCAGAGTCAGCTGCCCGTAGCGCTCGTGCTGCCTGACGCTGTCGATGGAAGCAGAGCCGGCTCACCGGGGGCGGGGACCCACGGTGGCCTCTCCGGCCCGTGTCCCCGAGCAAACCCCCCCTGCTCTGGGCAGCGGGGCCTCTCTCAAGGGCCACCATCTAGTGACAGCATGTTTGGGGGCAGAGTGTGTGGAAGGGGAGGGGGTGGTCAGAGAAGCTTCTAAAAGGAAGCAAGACATGACAATTATGTTTTGTAATGAGATTCTCTTCTGTGTCAGAACTGGCGTTTCCTTAAGTAAAATCACTGGTGCGTTGGCAACGCAGCCACAGAGAGTCAGCCGAACGGCCTTGCGCAGGTGTTTTGCTTTCGCGTTTGCTCCTAATGATCCCATTTAAAGAGCAGAGAACATGAAAGAAAGCACACAGCATTGGTCAGTTTGCAAAGTCTCTTGGATCAATAAGGATGAGTCTCTGAATATAAGCTTGGGATCTTTGAGATGCCACATTTTATAATAAAAATAAAAACTTTGAGGGCTCCTAGGTGGCTCAGTCACATAAGTATTTGACTTTGGCTCAGTTCATGATCTCACGGTTCAGGGGTTCGAGCCCTGCATCGGGCTCTGTGCTGACTGCTCAGAGCCTGAAGCCTGTGTCTCTCTCTCTCTCTGCCCCTCCCCTGCTCACATTCTATCTCCCTCTCTCACTCTCAAAAATAAACATTATGGAGCACCTGGGTGGCTCAATCAGTTAAGCAGCCGACTTCAGCTTAGGTCATGATCTCACGGTTCGGTTCGTGGGTTCGAGCCCCACATCAGGCTCTATGCTGACAGCTCAGAGCCTGGAGCCTGCTTCTGAGTCTGTGTCTCCCTCTCTCTCTGACCCTCCCCACTCACACTCTGTGTCTATCTCAAAAATAAATAAACGTTAAAAAAATTTTTTTAATAAGCATTAAAAAACAAATCAATAGAAACTTTCCTTTGGGGGAAAAATGCTTGGTTGCTAAGATGTTGAGCCCCAATTATGCACCCCCCCTCGTATAGTGCTTAGAACTTGTGAGCATTTAACTTTTCCTCTGACCTCACACTATTGTTTCTACTTTTATTTTCTCACTTTGTAGCTCTTGTATTTTTAGCTTGTTGCATGTGAATATATTTGCAAACTGCTTCAGTTCCTTCTGGAATGAGGAGAGACATAAATATTACTATTGAACTCTATTATTAGCTGAGGGTAATGGTGATTAAGTCTTTTATGTTGTGACAGGAATCCAGCTGTGTCATCAATGGGACACATATTCCCCTGTGGGTTATGAGCCTCCGTGGGCAGGCCAAAATAAATAGTTTTAACCAGAAGATACGGCTCAAATAGCCAAATGGCTCACCCCTGTGAAATCCACACACTTGTGTGATGTAGTTGAGACTGTCCGGTTGTATTTTGCCACCACAGCAGCGTGGTAGCCACACTAAATTTAGCACCCACACAACCAAACGTCTGGTTGGTTGGTCCTCAACACAGCCCTGCTCTGGTTCACCGCTGAATAGCTGCTTTGCCCACCACCGAGCCCCCAGGCCATCAACTCCCTCCTTTCAGTGGAACGGAAATCCCTCCTCCTTCAGGAAGCTTTTAATTAGAATCAACTCTCGCTTTCTCCTAGTGACGTAATTACCTCCCTTGCTCTCCATCCCTCGGATACCCGTGATTTCCTGTCATTACAATGGATGGTAAAAGCTTTGAGGGCGGGGGACTGGGCCATATTTGTTTTCTATTCCCTAAGCAACAAATCTGTGCCGAGTACACAGTAAAGATTCTTTAGAAGTGAGTGGATTGAAATTGAATTGAACCACAGGGTTGGAACCGGAAAGAACCTTAAAGAGAAGACACCCATCCAGTGACAAATAGGAAAAAAGAAAAAAGAGAAAGGCATCCAGCTCCCAGTATTGTAGATGAAGAAACTGAGTCTCAGAAAAAAGTGACTTCCCTGAGACCCACAGCTGGTGGACACTGAGTCAGTTACTTACGTCAATTACGTATGTGCTGATTATGTCAGTAATTGACTTAGGTCAATTATGTATGTACTCATTAGATAAGCAAACACATAAAGTTCTGTATGCCATACCAGCTTCATTGCACTATTCTAATTATAGCTTAATTACACATAATTGCAGACTGGTAGTAATTATTGTGAATACCACTAAAACAATGACACATAAAACACACCCCACATTGGAGATAGCACAGCAAATAAAAAACAGTGGACTCAAGGATATTACAGCCCAGGTATGTGGTTAAAATGAATATAAATGAAAGGATCAGAGAATAAGTTAAGGGGTATTCAAAACAAGGACAATAGGGATTTTGACAAGGGATTCATCCCTGTGGGTTGAAGAGGCTGAAGGCAGATTTGAGGAGATCAGACGCGCTGGACTTTCAAAAGCAGGGGTGGGGGTGTGGGGGGGGGTGAGGCAGGGGCAGTGAGCTCACTTGCTCAGGAAACTACAGTCCCCGGAGGGCTGGGACGGACCTGGTCCGCTCTTTTTACATCACCGCCATAGCAGGAGTGCATGGTGGGTGGAGGCACTCAATACTGATTTGAGGATTTAACGGATTCACCACAGGGGACACAGAGGGAGGGGGTTGGGAGTCCGGGGGGCACATGGTTGAGAACAGGCGGCAGGGACCAGGTTTGGAGGTAGGAAGCGATGGCCGGCTTTAGCTCCGGCAGAAGGTGGGTGTGGGAGAAGCAGGAGGAAGAGGGGGAGATTGAGAGCCTGTTTCTGTGACAAACAGCACAGCAAGTGCTGGGCTGGGTGCTGGCAGAGGAAAGGAAGCAAATTCAAGGCCTGCTTTTCTGGGGAACATTTATGCCAGACTGGGTATCAGAGGTGGAAAGGGGAGACAGATCAGTTAAGACCACTCAATTTGTGTTTCTATGTGTTAGAAAGACTGGGGGTTTAACCAACTGAGACAGAATCACTGAGAAGAGAAAGGAGATTAGGGTAGGCAAAATAACAGATCCACCACTGGAGATTTTGAATTTGTGATGCAATGTGGGTCACTGAAGTGTGGGGGTCAGTTGATGTGGCACCTGGGAACACAGGCTGGGGCACAGAGGAGACAAGACTTGTATTTGGGAGGGGCGCCTGAGTGGCTCAGTCAGTTAAGCGTCCAACTTCGGCTCAGGTCATGATCTCACGGTTTGTGGATTCAAGCCCCACATCAGGCTCTGTGCTGACAGCTCAGAGCCTGGAACCTGTCTTTGGATTCTGTATCTCCCTCTCTCTCTGACCCTCCCCTGCTCGAGTTGCCTCTCTCTGTCTCTCAAAAATAAATAAAAAACATTAAAAAAAAAATAAAAGACTTGTATTTGGGAGAATCATCGACAGAGGAGTAAGAGGAGCTAAAACAAAGAATGAACGCCACAAGAGAAAGCATAGAAAAGAAAAAGAAGGTTGAGGACAAAATCTAGAGCCAATCTAGGAGTTCAAGAGGGCAAGGAAAAGTAGATAGAAGACAGAAGAATCAGGAAAGGGTATCATTAAAAAGGAAGATTCAAGAAATGGATGCTTGAAAGCATCAGATGCCTTAAAAAGAAATTTATGCCCCTCCCCCATCACCCCCCTCCCCCCGCCCCACCATTTGGCTGAATCAAAGTTTTTGGCAATGACCAAAAATATAATTTCAGTTGTGAGGACAGAGCTGGCTTCAGCAGATAAAAAATGGAAAGGTGGAAAGAAAACAGAGTTGGATGTCTTTCTAGGTGGACCAAAACATCTGACCACATTCCCTATAGAGCTCGGAACTGGGGTACAAAATCAGTATGTAATGGATGAACGTATCGAGCACCTTCTGTGGACCCCACATTTGTTAGCACTGTACTGATAGAAAGTATTAGATGTCATTTTTAGCAGGAAAGGAATTGGGCGCAAAGAAATTTAGCACTTGGGAATCACCGTACCTCCATGAAATCTGCATGCTGTATCTTTAGCAGGATTGGGGGTGGAAGGAAGGAAATGCACTGGAAAACATTTCTGAATTTTTCCACCCCCTCTTGTATGCAAACAATATAAAACAGGAAACAAATTATTTAGCAGGATTAAAGTTTAAATGCCTGGATTTAAAATGTCCATTTTTTTTCAATGGTCTCACATAGTCCCAGAAGCAGTTTCCCCAAAGAGGCGGACTATGACCTAAGGCCTTGTGGGGGGGGTGATGGGGGGGAAGGAGGGGAGGAGGCAGAGTCTGAATGATGAAGTGGAGACCAGGATTCAATGAGCTCTGCAAAGCACTGGGAGACCCTTCACACAAGTACTCTCCCCTTCTCTAATATAACACGTAACAAATCCCCAGGAATGGAACAGTGGATGGTATAAAGTTTAAGTGGAGCAAAAAGGTGCTACATCAAAATGCCCTAAAGAAGTATATTTAAGATAAGTAGAATTTACACTAATTGGAGGTAGCTCTGAACATCCCAGCACACCTCAGCTTAGGTCTTTCTCTTCCAAACCTGCACTTCCAGACCTGACCCACAGCAAGCTCAGTGAAGGGCAAGTGAAAGTTTCAAAGAGTATTCAAAATTTACAACTATGTATGTCTGTGCATGCATGTGTGAATGTCTTCCAATGGGGTTCTGTGGCCTTGACACACAGTCCTGTCCCATCAGTGAAGACTCGAAGCTTTCAGCATGCTGCTCACCCTACTCTTTTCTCGAGAGCGTAGACAGGGGGGCTATCTCATAGGATGGCATAGAGGAGGAGGTTGACAGCTCTCAAAGTCAGGGACCACTGTTGATCTCCCCTGGGGCAGTGACCAGGTAACAGTGGTAGGGTCCACGCTCCTATCCTTTCCCTAGACTCTACAAGCCAAGGGCAGGAGGTAAACCCTCAATTACAGAATAACTAGTAATCAGTCCCATAAATACTTAATGAGCAGAAGTTAGATGGGAGCTTCTGAAGTGGAGAGGAAGAGACACAATGATACTTAGTTTACCGTGCTCAAGTTTCCCCTACACAAAATGCCATGGGAAGTCCAAGGAGGGTAACTAAGCAAAGCTTCAGGGCTGAGAGCATCTTGCGGGAAGAGAAGGACTTTCACATGCACAAAATAGGGGACATGCATTCCAAAGGAAAGAGATCCCCCGAGAAGAGACAAAAGGCAGTTTGGTTCATGGCAGAAAGACCTTTGACTGGAACATAGGTGGGCGGAGGTCTATGGTGACAGTCATGGGAGGCATAAGATCTTGGACTTTGGAGACACACTGACAGGATTCAAACTTCACCATGACCTTGAGACTCCTCAGCTAGGAGACTCGGAGTTTATGTCTTCCACATTCTGCCTACACCTACGTCTTCAGACTTAAATTAATAGCAGCAACAGCTAACCCTTAGGAGTGCAGGCATTGCACTAAGCCCTTTGGATACATACATTCAAGACTTAGAACAGTGCCTGGCACAGAGTAAGAGCTTAATACATTTTGGACGTTGCTGTTATGATGGTCCTCTACTTTTCATGACCACATTAGGATGGAGGTACTATTTTTCCTCTTTTACTTATGAGGATACTGACACTTAGAGAAGTACCTTGTCCAAAGTCTTCCAACTGGGAACAGTAGAGCTTCTAATCCTAGAGTCACAAAGACTCAGCTTACAAATGTTCGTAAATGAAAATGGAATGGATTTGCATGCTACTGAAATGAAATCAAGGAATTTTGACTTAGAGATGGTGCCACTAACTAGCTTGCAAATCCTGTTAAATATGGAGACACACACATACACACACCACAGTCAAAAACATGGAATATCTGATTTTTAGCTGAGTAATATTTGTGATAGGCTATTTTCTATTTAAACAGCCAATTAACAGTTCAGTAAGTTGGAGCATCTGGGTGGCTTACTTGGTTAAGCATCTGAATGCTTGATTTTGACTCAGGTCACTATCTTACAGTTCATGAGCCCCACACTTGCTTGCATTTTCTCTCTCTCAAAATAAAGAAATAAACGTTAAAAAAAAACCAATTCAGTAATTAATGAAAGAGAACAGGAGCAAGAAAACAACTAGTTATTAAACTTCTACTCTATAATGGACAGAACCTAAGAAACCTAAGATACACATTACTTTTTCTTAATCCCATGAGATGGAGATGGTCAAACTAATAATAATGGCTAAAACTTAACTAGTGCTTAATATGTGTTAAGCACTGTTTTAATCCTGTTGTAGATTCTGACTGATTTCATCCTCCTAAAACATGATGAAACAGGTGCTATTATCCTCCCCAAGTTATAGGTGAGCAAACTAAGGCCAGAGGGGCTAGGTGACTTTCCCATGTAAGTGTTGGAACCACAGGAGAAGAATTTGAAGGCTAGTTTAAATAATGTTCCCAGGGCCACTCATCTATTTGAACCCAGATACTGTGCATTGGAGACCAAGCTGCCTCTAATGACATAAAAGAGAAGCATAAGGAGCAAGAGAAAAAGATACGATGCCAAATCCTTATTCAACATGCACTTCAAAAATTAATTATTTACTTTCTACTACATACAAGGTGCTGTGCCAAGCATCAAAGGATATAATGTGTATTTGCTTGTTCACATTTCAAGTGTTTGTACAAGGCCTGTGTTTAAGCTTCTTTTTAAGAATGTGTCAGAAAATAATTGCTCCATGATACGCTGGGAACGAAGCCATATCGACAAAGTACAAACCCTGGGAAACAGACAGCTGGTAAAACGTATCAAAGTTTCACAGTTTATGATTTAAAAGAGAAAGATGATGAAAGGAAATATGTATGAGAAACTAGTAGGGAACCAAATATGCAAAATGAGGAACAAAATGAATACAGTTTCAATATCAGAAACTAAGCTGAAAGTCCCTCCCTCTCTCTTGTGTCCTTCCCTCCCTCCGACTCTCTCTTCCTCCCTCCATTCCTCCCAACCCTGTATGTTTGAGGAGTATCCAAGGACCTGCTCAAAATCTTTGCAATATCACTACAGTACTTCTATCCCAATAGCAGGTTATGTTAATGTGTGCAAATGTGACTTGGAACTTTTCTACTACAACGACTTATGCTAGAGGCTTCTGTATTTTAAAAAAGAAGTCATAGGAGGGGATCAAGTTGACAGAGAAGGAAAACCCTGAGCTCACCTCCTCTCACAGACACAACAAACAGCTACATAAGAACAATTCTCTCCGGAAATAACCTGGAGACCTGCAGAACAGCTATGAAGCAACCATAAACAAAAAGCTACATTAAGAAGAGGAGAAGGGTCAAAGACATGGTCTAGTCAGGACCCACAGAGAGGGTCTGGCACAGAGAAGAGGTATTCCCTGAGGAGTAAAGGGTTCAAGCCCTGCATTAGGTGCCTCAGCCCTGGGAATGTGAAACAGGAAGACAAGTCCCAATAATGTCCTGCTTTGAAAACCAGCAAGGTTTAACTTCAAGAAAGCCAGAGACAATAGGAAGCCAAAGCTCTACTTTTCAAGGACTTGAATACAAATGACTCACACCAAGACCTAGCACAGAGACAGCAGTATGAAAAGGTCCTGGGTCATATGTGAAAGAGATTTATTGACTAATTTTAAGGAATGGACTATAGGAGCAGGGATCTGTAAGAACATTCTTTAGGAAGGGAAGGCTGGTAGGTGTCATTTTATTTTATTCTCCCTCTGTCTAGCTGGGCCAGCACTGGTGGGTGCCATCTCTGACACATTCCATCTACCTTGCTAGCACCACTCATCCCACCTCCACATTCCCCTGTGGACCCAACTGACTAGTCACTGCCCCATCAAAACTGACTGTTACTGCTGTAACAGTGCCACACCCAGGAGGTGGCCTCAGTGAGGAGTGGTACCCCCCAATGTGACTCCACTATGGCTTGACACACTTGGTGAGTAGCCTTGGCCACTATGGCTTGACACACTTGGTGAGTAGCCTTGGCCTGAATTGTTGCTCCTCAAAGTGAATCACACTCTGGGTGGCTCAGTTGGTTAAACATCTGACTACATCTCAGGTCTTGATCTCACTGTTCATGGGTTCAAGCCCTGCACAGAGCTCTGTGCTGATAGCTCGGAGCCTGGAGCCTTCTTCAGACTCTGTGTCTCCCTCTCTCTCAGCCCTTCCTCCACTTGCACTCTGGTCTCTCCAAAATAAATAAACATTAAAAAAAATTTTTTTTAAAGCAAATCATACCATGAGGAGGGGGAACCTGCCACATGCATGAGTACAACCACAGAAGTCACAACTGGTCTTTACAACCCTGCTCAACACCAACCCTGCAACAGCTACAGCCCAGCCACAAGAAGATGCCTACGGATCACACAGGGGACACTGCTGGAGTGCCTGGTTCTGGTGACCCTGGGGAGATTGCTCTTCTAGACCCCAGAGGACACGGACTATTTAAGACCATTCCTTCAAGACAGAGAGATAATAGCTGATCTACCTAATACATAGAAACAAACAGAGTCAGACAAAATGAGGAGACAGAGGAATATGACAAAACCTCAGGAAAAGAACTAAATGAAGTAGAAATAAGCAAACTACCTAATAAAGAGCTCAAAATAAAGGTCATAGAGATGCTAACAGGGCTCAGAAAAATAATAGATGAACACAGTGAGAACTTCAACAAGGAAAAATAAAATATTAAAAAGAACTAATCAGAGCTGAAGGCTACAATAACTGAAATTTTAGAAATACACTAGAGATGGGGCACCTGGATGGCTCAGTCATTGAGTGTCTGACTTGGGCTCAGGTCATGATCTCACTGTTCATGAGTTTGAGCCCCACATCAGGCTCTGTGTTGACAGCTTAGAGACTGGACCCTACTTCAGATTCTATGTCTCCCTCTCTGCTCCTCCCCTTTTCACATTCTGTCTCTCAAAAATAAGCAAACATTAAAAAACATTTTTTAATACACTAGAGAGAATCAACATCAGATTAGAGGATGAAGAGCAAATCAGTGATCTGGAAGACATGGCAGTGGAAATCATCCAAGCACAAGAGAAAAAAAAATTTAGTATAGTTTAAAAAACCTCTAGACAACATTAAGCATACAACATTATAGGGATCCCAGAAAGAGGAATAGAGAGAAAGGGATAGAACAATTTTGTGAAGAAATAATAGCTGAAAACTTCCCTAACCTGGGAAAGGAAACAGACATCCAAGTCCATGGAGTATAAAGAGTCCCAAACAAGATGACCTCAATGAGTTTCACACCAAGACACATTATAAATTAAACTATAAAAAAAAAATAATACAAAGAGAGAATCTTAAAAGCAGCAACAAAAAAGCAAATAGTGGCATATAAGTTACATACACCAGCTGATTTTTCAGCAAAAACGTTGCAGGCTAAAAGGAAATGGCATATATTCAGGGTGCTGAAGAAAAAGTCCACAATCAAGAACAATCTTCCCACCAAGACCTTCTCAGAATTGGAGGAGAGTAAAGAGTTCCCCAGACTAATAAAAGTTAAAGGAGTTCATTAGCACTAAATGGGTCTTAAAAGAAATGTTAAAAGGATTTCTTTAAGCAGAACAGAAAATGTCATAACTAGAAGTAAGAAAATTATAACAGAAAAACTATCAATAGTAATAGTAAATGCACAGTAAAAGTAGTGGATCAACCACTTACAAAGCTAGTATGAGAGTTAAAAGGCAAAAGTAGTAAAATTAACTATACTAGAATCATTGGTTAAGGAGTACACAAAATAAAAATATATAAAATATGATGTCAAAAACACAAAATACGGCAAGGGAGAATAAAATGTAATGTTTTTGGAATGTGTCCGAACTTAAGTGACCATCAACTTAAAGTAGACTACTGTACACATGGGTTGTCATATACAAACCTTATGATAACCAAAACCTATAACAAATTTAGAGAGAAAGGAAACCAAACATAACACTAATTAAAATCATCAAAACACAAGGGAAGGGACCAAGAAAAAAACAGCAAACAACTACAAAAACAACCAGAAAATAAAATGGCAATAAGCACATACCTACCCATAATTACCTTAAATCTTACTGTTCTAAATGCTCCAATCAAAAGATTTGGGTAAGTGAAGGGATAGAAAAACAAGACCCTCTATATGCTGCCTATAAGAGACTCACTTCAGACCTAAAACACATACAGACTAAAAATGAAGTGATGAAGAAAAAGACATTCCCTGAAAATGGAAATGAAAAGAAGGCTGGCAAAGCAATACTTAGATCAATACTTTAGATCAATACTTAGATCAATACTTTAAAACAAAGACAATAGGAGTTGGGCTGCCTGCATGCTTGCACATGGAGTCCTCATTGTCCCGAAGGTTTGGTGCCTGCACAGGCACCTGCAGGGTGCCCAGTCTGGTCTACCACCGTGCAAGGCCGTGCCATCCCAGTGTGCTGTCATCCCTGGGGAGGTGTGCCCCCTGCAGCTGTGACATGTGTGGGGCTTATCCCCATGACCACGACTGCCTGTTCGTTCAATGCTTCCACCACCCACCCTGAGGACAGGCTCAGGGCTCTGCTCTCTGCACGGCCACAGTGCTGGTGCCCTGAGCCTCAGCTCCTGCTTCAGGGGATGCTCTGCAAGGCACCTTGGGGGACCCTTGGGGCCTGCCCCCAGCCTGGTTCAGCATCTGCACCGTGGGTGTGTCTGCCCGGGAGTGCTCCCTCTCCTACACTTTATTGCTGTTTCTTTCAGGGCTGCTCATCAAGGACCCAGTTGCCAAGGTGAAGGAGAAAGGGTTACTTCAAGAAGCAAGCCAAAGTACACATGGTGGAGAGTCCCAATGATCACTACGAGTAGTGATATAATATAACCAAAGGCACAACAAGAGAGACCAAGGGACATCATTAAAAGAACACTTCCTGAACGGACAGGCCCTGGACAGTCAATAAGCCTCCTTTAAATAGCAGAACTCACAGGTGCAGAGCACATAACTAGCTTTTAAAACTGAAAAGAGACAGAAAGCTAGCCAAAATGATGAAACGAAAGAACTCTCCTCTAAAGAAATTCCAGGAAGAAATCACAGCTACAGAACTGCTCAAAACAGATATAAACAACATAACTGAGCAAGAATTTGTAACAATTGTCGTAAAATTAATTGCTGGGTTTGAAAAAGGCATGGAACACATGAGAGAAGCTATTGCTACAAAGACTAGGGACCTTAAAAATAGTTGTGATGTATTTAAAAATGCTATAAATGAGGTGCATAATAACATGGAGGCAGCCATTGCACAAACTGAAGAGGCAGAGGGGAGAATAGGTGAATTAGAGACACAATGATAGAAAAAGAGGAAGACAAGAAAAAGAGAGATTAATTGATCTAGGAGCATGAAAGGAGAATTTGAGAACTGAGTGATATAATCAAATGGAACAATACCTGTATCATAGGAATAACTGAAGAAGAAGAGAGAAAGGTGCTAAAGAGGTACTTGAACAAATTATAGCTGAGAACTTCCCCAATCTGGGGAAGGAAATAAACACTGAAATCCAAGAGGCACAGAGAACTCCCCTCAGATGTAACTTGAATCGACCTTCAGCATGACACATCATAGCGAACCTGGCAAAATATAAGGATAAAGAGAGAATTCTGAAAGCAGCTAGGGATAAAAGGGCCCTAACATACAAAGGGAAATCTATCAGAGTGGTTACAGACCTATCTAATGAAACATGGCAGGCCAGAAAAGAATGGCAGGAAATCTTCAATGTGATGAACAGAAAAAAAAAAAAATGCAGCCAAGGATCCTTTATCCAGCAAGCCTGTCATTCAAAATAGGAGAGGTAAAGGTGTTCCCAAATAAACAAAAATTGAAAGGATTCATCACCACCAAATCAACCCTAAAAGAGATCCTAAGAGGGACTCTATGAGGGAAATGTTGCAAGGTATACAAGGTACCAGAGGCACCACTACAAGCATGAACCCTACAGAGAACACAATGAATCTAAAGCCATATTTTTCAATAATAACTCTGAATGTAAATGGACTAAATGCTCCAATCAAACTACATAGGGAAGCAAAATGGATAGAAAAACAAAATACATACATTTGCTGTCTACAAGAGACTGATTTTGGACCTGACAACACCTTCAGATTGAAAGTAAGGGAATGGAGAAATATCTATCATGTGACTGGAAATCAAAAGAAAGCCAGAGTAGCCATACTTATATTGGGCAAAATGGACTTTAAAGTAAAGGCAATAACAAAAGATGAAGAGGACATTACATAATAATTACAGGGTCTCTCCGTCAGGAAGAACTAATAATCATAAACATCTACACACCTAATTCGGGAGCACCCAAATACAATTAATCACAAATAGAAACAATCTTTTTGATACGAATGTGCTAATTGCAGGGGATGTTAATACTCCACTTTGAGCAAAAGATAGATCAACTAGACAGAAAATCACTAAAGAAACAATAGACTTGAATGACACATTGGAACAGATGGATTTGACAGATATATTTAGAACTCTACATCCAGAGGCTAGGGAATTCACTTTTCTTCTCGAGTGCACATGGCACATTCTCTAAGATCACATACTGGGTCATAAAGCAGCCCTCCGTAAATATAAACGAATTGAGATCATACCATGCACACTTTCAGATCACAATGCTATGAAACTTGAAATCAATCACAGGAAAAAGTCTGGAAAACCTCCAGAAACATGGAGGTTAAAGAGCACCCTACTTAAAGAACGACTGGGCCAAGAAGGCAATTTGAAAAGAAATTTTAAAAACATGGAAACAAATGGAAATGAAAACACAACAATCCAAAATCTCTGGGATGCAGCAAAGGCAGTCCTAAGAGGAAAGTACATTGCAATCCAGGCCTATTTCAACACACTAGAAAAAGCACAAATTCAAAATCTAACAGAGCACCTAAAGAAACTAGAAGGGGAGCAGCAAGAGCACCCCAAACCCAGCAGAAGAAGAGAAATAATAAGGATCAGGGCAGAAATAAACAATATAGAATCCAAAAAAAACCAGTTGAACAGATCAATGAAACCAAGAGTTGGTTTTTTGAAAAAATAAACAAAACTGATAACATCTAGCCAGGCTGCTCAGAAAGAAAAGAGAGAACACACAAATAGACAAAATCATGAATGAAAATGGGTCTATTACAATTAACCCCTCAGATACAAGCAATCATTAGGGAATACTATAAAAAATTATATGCCAACAAACTGGACAACCTAGAAGAAATGGACAAATTCCTAAACACACATGCACTACCAAAATTCAAACAGGAAGAGATAGAAACTCTGAACAGACCCGTAACCAGTGAAGAAATCAAATCAGTTATTAAAAATCTCCGAGTGAATAAGAGCCTGGGGCCAGATGGCTTCCCTGGGAAATTCTACCAGACATTTAAATCAGAGTTAATACCCATTCTTCTCAAGCTATTCCAAGAAATAGAAATAGAAGGAAAACTTCCGGACTCATTCTATGAAGCCAGGATCACTGACTCCCAAACCAGAGACCCAACATAAAAAGAGAAGTACAAGCCAATATCCTTAATGAATACAGATGCAAAAATACTCAACAAGATACTGGAAAATTAAATTCAACAGCATATAAAAAGAATTATCCATCATGATTAAGTGGGATTCATTCCTGGGCTACAAGGCTGGTTCAAGATTTACAAATCTATCAATATGATACATCACATTAACAAAAGAAAAGATAAAAACCATATGATCCTGTCAATAGATACAGAAAAAGCATTTGACAAAATACAGCATCCTTTCTTAATAAGAATCCTCAAGAAAGTCAGGGTAGAAGGAACTTATTTAACATCATAAAAGCCATTTATGAAAAGCCCACAGCTAATGTCATCCTCAACAGGGAAAACCTGAGAGCTTTCCCCGAGATCAGGAATGCGACAGGGATGTCCACTCTCACCTCTGTTGTTTATCTTAGTGCTGGAAGTCCTAGCATCAGCAATCAGACAACAAAAAGAAATAAAAGGCATCAGAATTGGCAAAGATGAAGTCAAACTTTCACTTTTCACAGATGGCATGGTACTTTACATGGAAAACCTGACAGACTTCACCAGAATTCTACTAGAATTGATCCATGAATTCAGCAAAGTCACAGGGTGCATTTTTATACATGAATAATGAAGCAACAGAAAGATAAATAAACTGATCCCATTCACAATTGCACAAAAAACCATAAGATATCTAGGAATAAACCTAACCAAAGATGTAAAAGACCTGTATGATGAAAACTATAAACCTTATGAAGGAGATTGAAGAAGACACAAAGAAATGGAAAAATATTCCATGCTCATGGATCAGAAGAATAAACATTGTGAAAATGTCATTATTACCCAAAGCAATTTACACATTCAATGCAATCCCCATCAAAATTGCACCAGAATTCTTTTCAAAGCTAGAACAAACTATCTTAAAATTCATATGGAAGCACAAAAAACCCAAATAGCCAACGTAATATTGAAGAAGAAAACCAAAACGGGAGGCATCACAATCCCAGACTTTAGCCTCTACTACAAAGCTGTCATCATCAAGACAGTATGGTACTGGTACAAAACCAGACACATAGACCAAAGGGATAGAATAGAGAACCCAGAACTGGGCCCACAAATGTATGCCCAATTAATCTTTGACAAAGCAGGAAAGAGTATCCACTGGTAAAAAGATGAGAAACGGGCACCCTCCTACACTGTTTGTGGGAATATAAACTGGTGCAGCTGCTCTGGAAAACAGCGTGGAGGTTCCTCAAAAAATTAACAGAACTCCCCTATGACCCAGCAATAGCACTGCTAGGGATTTACCCAAGGGATACAGGAGTGCTGATGCCAAAGGGCACATATATCCCACTGTTCATAGCAGCACTTTCAATAAGAGCCAAATCATGGAAAGAGCCTAAATGTCTACCAACTGATGAATGAATCAAGAAGATGTGTTTTAACTACACAATGGAATACTACATGGCAATGAGAAAGACTGAAATCTGGCCATTTGTAGCAACATGGATAGAACTCAAGGGTGTCATGCTAAGCAAAATAAGTCAGGAAGAGAAGGACAGATACCATATGTTTTCACTCATAAGTGGAACAGGAGAAACTTAAAAGAGGACTATGGGGGAGGGGAAGAGGGAAAATTAGATGGTGAGAGGGAGGGAGTCAAACCATGAGAGGCTCTTGAACACTGAGGGCTGATGGGGAGTGGGAGAGGGGAAGGGGGGTGATGGGCATGGAGGAGGGCACTTGTGGGGATGAGCACTGGGTGTTGTATGGAAACCAACTTGACAATAACGTGTAAAAGAAAAGAATTACTGTTAAATTAATTGACCTGATAGTTATCCCATTATATTATCATTAACTTGGCAAGAGCCACATAATCCAGGCAAATTCTGCTTATTTGTATCTTGTGGCCACAAGTGTGTAATGTAATTTAGTTTTATCTGTCAATAACCTTTGGAAAATTTCCTTTTTTATTGTGCTAACTTGAATACCTCAACCAAATATTTAAAACATACTCAAATACACCCATTTTTTATACCTTCCAAAGTCTTTCTAATAAAGACTCAATTTGTCTAATAAAGACATACTCAAATACATCCATTTTTTATACCTTCCAAAGTCTTTCCAAATAAAATTCTAATGAATCCTGAAAAAAAAAAGACTGTAACAAAATACATAGAAGGACATTACATAAATGGTAAATGGATCACTCCAATGAAAGGCTATGACTGTATTTACCTATGCATTGAAACAGAACTCTGAACATATAAAGCATATATTAACAGACATAATGGGAGAAACTGACAGTAATACCATAACATTAAGTGACTTTAGCATTCAATTTACATCAATGGATAGATTATCCAAATAGAACATCAATAAGGAAACAGTGTCCTTAATGAAACATTAGACTACATAAACGTAATAGAGATATACATAACACTAAATTTAAGAAAACCAGAATACAAATTTTTTTCAAGTGCACAGGGAACATTCTCCAGGTTAGATGACATTTTTGCAGAAAATCAAGTCTAAATAAATTTAAGTTTGAAATCATATCAAGCATCTTTCCAAATACATCAATATGAAACTAGAAATTTTTACAAGAAAAGCTGGACAAAACCGCAAATGAGGCTAAACAACACACTCCTAAGTCATCTGGGTCAATGAAAAAATTCAAGAGGAAATTTAAAAATACCTCGAGACAATGAAAATGGAAACATAATGTTCCATAATCAATGGGACACAGCAAAAGCAGTTGTAAAAGGGCAGGGATACAGACTATCTGAAGAAACAAGATCTCACATACACAATTTAAGCATATACTCAAAGTAACGAGAAAAAGCATAATAAGAAAAACCTAAAGTAGTAGAAGGAAGGAAATACTAAAAACGAAAATAAAAATGAATCAAATATATACACACACAAAAAATTTTTTTTAAAAAACAATGAACTGAAGTCCTGTTTTTCGGAAAAGAAAAACAAAAATAATAAACCTTTAGCCAGACTCATGAAGAAGAAAAGAAGGCCCAAATAAATAAAATTAGAAATAAAAGAGGAGAAATTACAACTATGTAAATACAGCAGATTAAAATGAACAACATACACCCACAACTTGAACAATCTAGAGGAAATGAATAAATTCTTAGAAACATAGTCTTCCCAGACTAAATCAGGAAGGAATAAAATATCTGAACAGAATAATCACTAGTAACAATATTAAAACCATAATCAAAAACCTCCCAACAAACAAAGACCAAGACCAGACAGCTTTCCCAAACATTTAAAGCAGAATTCATAGTGGGGCGCCTGGGTGGCTCAGTTGGTTAAGCATCTAACTTTGGCTCAGGTCATGATTTCATGGTTTGTGGGTTCGAGCCCTGCGTCAGACTCTGTGCTGACAGTTCAGAACCTGGAGACTGCTTTAGATTCTATGTCTCTCCCTCTCTCTGCCCCTCCCATGATCATACTCTGTTTCTCTCAAAAATAAATAAACATTAAAAAATTTTTAATAAAGCAGAATTCATAGTATCCTTCTCAAACCATTCCAAAAAATGGAAAGGAAGGAAAGCTTCCAAATTCATTCTACAAGGCCAGCATCACCCTCAAAACAAAACCAGACAAAGATATTATTAAAAAAAAAAAGAAAAGAAAATTACATGCCAATATCTCTGATGAACACGGCTCCTAAAAGTCCTCAACAACGCATTAGCAAGCCAAATTCAAAAATACTTTAAAAGAATAATACAGCAATCAACAATTCCACCTGTAGAAATAAATCATGGCTACCTATATGTTTACTGCAGCAATGACTCAGATGCAAACATGAGAAATAACCTAGAATTCGAACAATAGAGATTTAGTTAAACATACTATGGTATTAAAGTCATAGCAGAAAAATATTCATGATATGTTAGGGAAAATTTAACCATAAAACAGTTTATACATTTTAATACATTATTTTACAAATAAAAATAAAACTGGAACATAAAGGGGCTGAAAAAAGAAGAAAGAACAAAGCCAGTAGAAGGAAGTGAATAAAAGATTCTAGAAGAAATAAATGAAATAGAAACTAAAAACAAATAGAACAGATTGATGAAACTAGAAGCTGGTTCTTTGAAAAAGATCAACAAAATTGATAAACATTTAGCCAGACTCATCAAGATAAAAAGAGAGGACTCAAAATCAGAAATGAAAGAGGAGAAATAACAACAAAGACACAAAAAATACAAAAGATTGTAAGAGAATATTATGAAAAGTTATATGCCAACAAATTGGACAACATAGAAAAAGAATGGATAAATTCCTAGAAACATATAACTTTCCAAAACTAAAGCAGAAAGAAAGAAAAATTTTCACAGAACAATCACCAGCAAATGAAATTGAATCAGTAATCAAAAAACTTCTAACAAATAAAAGTCCAGGACCAGAGGCCTTCACGGCTGAATTCAACCTAACATGCAAAGAAGAGAAAATACCTAATCTTCCCAAATTATTTCAAAAAAATACAAGAGAAAAGAAAACATCCAAGTTCATTCTGTGAGTCAGCGTTACCCTGATACCAAAATCAGACAAAGATACTACAGAAAAAGAAAACCAAAGGCCAATACCTCTGATAAGCATCAGTGTGAAAATCCTCAACAAAATATTAGCAAACCAAATCCATCAACACGTAAAAACATCATTTACCGTGAACAAGAGGGATTTATTCCTGGGATGCAAGCATAGTTCAATATATGCAAGTCAACCAACCTTATTCATCACATCAACACAAGAAGGGATAAAAAACTTGATCATCTCAATAGATGCAGAAAAAGCATCTGACAACGTACAACATCCATTCATGATAAAAACTCTCAACAAAGTAGGTTTGGAGGGAACGTATCTTTAGAGGAAACATATCTTAGCAGAATAAAGGCCATATGTGACAAACCCACAGCTAAGATCATACTGAGTGGTGAAAAACTGAGAACATTTCCCTAAGATCAGGAACAAGGTCAACAAGGATGCCCACTGTCACCGCTTGTATTCAACATACTACTGGAATTCCTAGCCACAGCAAACACATGAGAGAAAGAAATAAAAGGCATCCAAACTGAGAAGGGAGAATTAAAACTTTTACTATTTGCAGATAATACGTTTATATATATATGAAATATATATATATAAAACCTTAAAGACTGCACACAAACACACAGACACAAAACTTCTACAACTGATAGATTTAGTAAAGTTACAAGATAGAAAATACACAGAAATAGGTTGCATTTCTCTACATTAATAATACAGCTGAAGAAAGAAACTAGGAAAACAATCCCATTGCACCGAAAAGAATAAAATACCTAGTAATAAACAGAAGCAAGGAAGTGAGAGACCTGTACTTGCAAAATTATAGAACACTGATGGTGGTTGAAGATGGTGCAAGAAAATGGAAAGATATTCCATCCTCATGAATTGAAAGAACCAATACTGTCAAAATTTCCATAGCACTCCAAGCAAACTACAGATAATGTAATCCCTACCAGAATAGCAACAGCATGTTTTACAGAACTAGAACAAATATTCCTAAAATTGTACAGAACCCTAGAAGACCCCAAATAACCAAAGCAATCTTGAGAAAGAACAAAGCTGGAAGTGTCACAATCCAGATTTCAAGATATATTGTGTAGCTATGATAACCGAAACAATATGATAGTGGCACAAAAGATAGACACATAGGTCTTTGGAACAGAATAGAGCCCAGATATGAACCCACAACTATATGGTCAATTAATCTGTGACAAAGGAGGAAAGAACATAAAATTAAAGACAGTTTCTTTAATAAGTGGTACTGGAAAAAACTGGTCAGCAACATGCAAAGGAATGAAACCGGACCACTTTCTTACAGTATACACAAAACTAAACACAAGGGATTAAAGACCTAAATATGAAACCTGAAACCCTAAAACTCCAGGAGGAAAACATAGACAGTCATTTCTTCTCTGTCATCAGCTATAAAAACATTTCTCCAGATATGACTCCTCAGAAAACAAAAGCAAAAATAAACTATTGGGACCACACCAAAATAAGCATCAACAAAAAAGGCGATGGCAACCTACTGAATAAAAAGATACTCATAAATGATGTATCTGATAAGAAATTAACATCCAAAATATATAAAGACCTTATACAACTCAACACCAAAAAAATAATAATAATAATCTGACTAAAAAATGGGCAGATGACCTGAACAGACATTTTTCCAAGGAAGACATACAGATGGCCAATCAATACATGAAAAGAGGCTCATCTTTTATGTATTTACCAAAAGAAAACCAAAACACTAATTCAAAAAGACATATGCACCTTTATGTTTATTGCAACAAATTTACAATAGCCAAGGTATGGAAACAACCCAAGTGTTTTATCAAGAGATAAATGAATAAATAAGATGTGGTGTATATATATGCAATTGAGTATTACTCAGCTTTGATAAAGAATGATACCTTGGGATACCTGGGTGGCTCAATCGGTTGAGTGTCTGACTTTGGCGCAGATCATGATCTCACAGTTAGTGGGTTTGAGCCCCGTGTCAGACTCTGCTGACAGCTCAGAGCCTGGAGCCTCCTTCAGATTGTGTGTCTTCCTCTCTCTCTGCCCTTCCCCTGCCTATACTCTTTCTCTCTCAAAAATAAATCAACATTAAAAAATAAAGAATGATACCTTGCCATTTGTAACATGGATGATCTAGAGGCTATAATGCAAAGTGAAATAAGTCAGACAAAGAAAGACAAATACAATATGATTTCACTCCTATGTGGAAGTCAAGAAAGAAAACAAATGAGCAAAGGGGAAAAAGAGAGAGAAACAAACCAAGTAAGAGACTCTTAACTATAGAGAACAAACAGATGGTTACCAGAGGGCAGGTAGGTGGGGAGACAGGTGAGATAGTGAAGGGGGTTAAGAGTACACTTACCATGAGCTCTGAGTAACACGCAGAATTAGTGAATAATTATATTGCACATTTGAAACTAATATAACACTGTATTTAATTATACTTTAACAAAAATAAAGCTAAAACTGGAAGATTCTATGCTATGGTGTTAACCGTGTATCTTGGATTTTTAATGACCTCTTCTTTTTAATTATCTCTAGTGTCTTACTTTCTAAATTGTATGTTTTATTCTGTAATAAAGAAATGAAAACCATAATAAAAGCAAACCAAGTTAAATCACTTACAAAACTTTAGAACAGATACTCTATAAATGTGTGATCATGGGTATCTTGTTTGTAGCTTAAAAATCTGTAGGTAAAGTTTTTTTTTAAATCATGTTTGCTTTCTCAGCATGTGGATTCCAAGGCAGGAGCTGTAGAAATTCATTTGGGGGCATCCCAAAATTCAGTATGTTATTTTGCTCTGATTAAGAAAAACATTGACTTTGTTCTCAAATCTTCCCTCCTCCTCTTGTGCATGTAATCTGTCCAGGCTACACCACCTCCCTGGAGCTTAATCCTGGCTTTCCAGGCTCCTGGAACTCATTCGGCCTCAACTCTTATCTGGTTCCCCTTCTTGGTTGTGCTATTTTTTTTAAGGTAGCCACAACTGTCACCCAGATTGAATCTTGGTATAGGCACTGACTTCCCATCTTGTTTCCATTCCTTACACTTGATCAACCAACAAATGGACCCTTCTAGAAAAACATCTCCTCTATCCCCTTCAGATGCTCTGCAAAACTGTCAGATATACTTTACTAAACAACACTATTACCTCCCAGTGCGACTCCCAGCGCACACGGAGTTAACTGTGGTCATCTCTGCTTGGCGTTTCAGTCTCCTGTGCTCTCCCAACACCCCCGTCATTTACCCTCCTCTCAACACAGCCAAATTCCTCACCAGCCTCAAACACACAGGTTTTTTTCCATCCCAATCTTCTAACAATCTCTTTCCCTCTGAAAGCCTCTCTTGTTTTCCATCTGGCCTACACCCAGTTGTTCTTCAGAGTTGTATTATTAGAAAGATCGTTTGTGTTCAGTGGCATTTGTAAAATTGTTGTGTTAATAAGAAACAGGCTCCAAATGGAGTCACTTATGTTAAGTCCCACCAAGGACTTAATACCTAACCTAATAGAAATTTTGGCCTCTTCTAGGAGTGGAATTTTAAACCACGAGTCTGGAATTTTCTGATCAGTCAAGTGTATGATAAGACCTCCAGCCACTCCACCTAAGAAAAGATGACCATGACCTAAACCTTTTTCTTCTTTTGCTAATAACTTTCTTGTCCTGCCCCATTTCTACTTACAAAACCTTCCATTTTGCATAACTCCTGGGAGCCTCTTCTATTTGTTGCATGAGAAGCTGCCTGATTCATGAATTTTTGAATTAAGTCCTTTAGATCTTTACATTTACTGGGTTGAATTTTTGTTCTTTGGCAGATTTGGTGGTAGCAGAACTGCCAGAGATTTCTAACAACTTTGGGGACAAGAAACCAGGGCATCGTGGCTGCAAACCCTTCAGCTTCTCTTTCTCACCCTTTTTGAGAGCTGTGGGTAAGATTCTCTTGGTTCGGAGCACCACCCACCTGGCGTCCAGCTTCTGGTCAGATTGGCTTTCCACAGTTCCCTCTTTGATGAGAATCCCTGGCCCTTGGTTCTGCCCCTGGGTTCTACACAATCCCTCCCTCAATCCCTGTCGGGAACTATTGCTTGTTATCAACTACAGGTAGATTAGACCTAACCTAAAAACTGGACTGGGTCTAGGCTCAGACTGGGTCCAACTTAAATACCAAACTGGAGGGTACCTGAGTGGCTCAGTTAGTTAAATGTCTGACTTTTGATTTCAGCTCAGGTCATGATCCCAGAGTCGTGAGATCGAACCCTGCATCTAATTTTCTTAAGATTTTCTCTCTCCTTCTCCCTCTGTCTCCTCACCTCAAAAAAAAAAAAAAAAGTTTTAAGTTTTAAAATTAAAAAAATAATAAAAAGCAAATTGGGCCCAGAATTGGACAGAATTTGGGCAGAACTGGGTTGTGTGGGAGGCCTTAGGTAAATATTACATAGGTGCTACCTACTAAATGGAAATCTCAAAGTCAACAAAGCTGCAAACATTGGTGGGCACGGGTCTAGCATTTAAAGGTTGTTAGAGCACATGTACCTCGAGAAGGTTCCCATGATGGAATCTCTTAGGTGTTAGTTTCGCTCTGGAAACTCAAAGACCTAGCTAAAAGAAATGGAATCCTTCATGTCCAAAGAGTTCTGAGTGCACCAGCTTCCAGCATACGTACTATTTTACGTTTAACAACTATAGTCCTGGGAGCGCCTGGGTGGCTCAGCTGGTTAAACCTTAGACTCTTGATTTCAGCTCATGATTCATGAGACTGAGCCCCACACTGGGCTCTGTTCTGACAGCTGGGAGCCTGCTTGGGATTCTCTCTGCCCCTCTCCACCAGCCCCCTTCTCGAAACAAATAAACATTAAAAACAAACAAAAACAAGAACTATGGTCCTGGAAGCTGCAGTTATCTAGCAAAATGACAAATTTTTACTAAAAATAATCTAGAATTGTAATGGCCTTTATGGGAAATACTCCAATTAGGCACTCGAGAGCAAGGGATGCCAAGCTGAACAGAATGGGTGCCTACTTTAATTGGTATGCTTCCAAAAGTCTTCAAAATTCCTTCATTAGAAGACCCATTACGAAGGCTAATGAAAAATTGGACTCAAGAGGTACCTAAAACAGAAGATGGCAGGACAGATGTGACTCCTAGTTGCTCTCCCTTACCTTTTTTACCTGAGTACTTATGTTTTACTGATTCCTGCCTGAACTGCCTTTTCACTCTGAAGAGACTATAAGACAATCCCTTTTTAAAATAAAACCACTTGAGGTTGCAAACAAACCTCCTTAGATATCCTTTGTTCCTGGGTCAAAGACTGAATTAAGTTACAGAATTTCCTAAGCCTAGGGAGGAATCCCCAAAACTTTTTTGAAGAAGTTAGAGTCATTATTGGGCCTGTGTCCCCAGGGTGCCGGGTCTTTATCAGCTTGTACACGTGTAGCTAGGACCCAATAATGCCCAAAGTGGATGCAGGAAGCAAGCTGGAAAACCCTGAGGATGATATCTGAGATCGTCAATCTTCAACATCTCAGGGACCAGAAAAATCTCATAAAATAGCAAAGAATATTTACAAGCCATTTGCAGAGTCGCAGAGTCCTCACTGCCTGCACAGTCTGGTCTAACACATCTACTTGCAAACAAAAAGAGATAAACGTGTGGCATACTTTAAACCCATTTAGAAGTCCTTTTCTATGCCATTCAGGCTTCCATATGATAAATAAATTCACGCAGCCTGCTCCCAAATGGCAGGAAATTAGACAGGAGCCACCCACCTGACTGAACCCATATCTAAGCTAAGCATCTTGAAAGGGCTCTAGAGCAAGATTACAAGCAAAAATCCCCCAGGCCATTAGATTGACAGCCACAAGAAGTCCAAGGTCAGGGACCCAAAACAACATCTGGGTCTCTCACATTACACCCAGTTGGGAGTCCATCAAAACACTGGCCCAGGGGCACCTGGGTGGCTCAGTTGGTTGAGTGACTGACTTTGGCTCATATCATGATCTCACAACTCGTGAGTTCAAGCTCCGAATCAGGCTCTGTGCTGACAGCTCAGGGCCTGAAGCCTGCTTCAGATTCTGTGTCTCCTTTTCTCTCTGCCCCTCACCGCTCACTGTCTCTCTCAAAAATAAATAAGCATTAAAATTAAAAACAAAACAAAACCAAACCCCACTGGTCCAAAGATTGATACCTCCACCATTGTCAAGTGGAACACTGAAAAAGAGACTGTCCTTAAAAGTCATAGGCAGGGGCGCCTGGGTGGCTCAGTCGGTTAAGCATCCGGCTTTGGCTCAGGTCACCATCTCATGGCTCGTGGATTCAAGCCCCACATCGGGCTCTGTTCTGACAGCTAGCTCAGAGCCTGGAGCCTGCTTCAGATTCTGTATCTCCCTCTCTCTCTGACCCTCCCCCGCTCACACTGTCTCTCTCTGTTTCTCTCAAAAATAAATAGAAAACATTAAAAAGTCATATGCAAATTCTTCTCCACCCCTTTATACCTACTTCTAAAGGAGGTTCCCAGTTGATAGAACTCAGGAATTTGCCAGCAAACTATTACTGACAATTCCCCTAAACAGCCATGGGGAAAACTAAAATTAAAACTAATGGGAAAACTTGCCAAATATTAGTTGACACAGGAGCTATGCTTTCTACTTTAACCCCCCACACTCATTGGTTGTGGGTCTAAGAATTCCTGGATTGGCTTAATTCTTTTTGGAGATAGCTGAATTCCTTCAGGACTTTGATCATGACCTAGGTAATGAACAGTGTCTGGAGAAAATTGTAATTTTTCCTTAGAGGTGTTGTGTCCCCAACAAATCCCTCAAAGGACAACAAAAAGGGGTTGTCAGAGTGGAGGTATCTCATAAAGTTCAGAGAGAATTATCTCAACCTGTTCAGATGACTCTGAACTTTAACTGAAAAATATCCCTTTTTCTTTTTAATGTTTTATTTATTTTTGATACAGAGAGAGACAGAGTATGAGAGGGGGAGGGTCAGAGAGAGAGGGAGACACAGAACCGGAAGCAGGCTCCAGGCTCTGAGCTGTCAGCACAGAGCCTGACGCGGGGCTCGAACCCACGAACCGTGAGATCATGATCTGAGCCGAAGCTGGACGCTTAACCGACTGAGCCACCCAGGCGCCCCTGTCCCTTTTTTAAGCTGTGATACAATTCCTAACAGTCTGTTGGGAAGAAATCTTTCCAAATTACAATAGCTAATATGGTTTATGTCCAATGAAGACCTCACCTTAGAATTTCCTGACCAGTCTGATCTTTCATGTTTTCCACATTCTGCCCTTGACATAAAAGAGGAAGAATTCCAACATAAGCCCTCTAATTTATCTGAGGTGCTTGGGAGTCTGTCAGCTAGTTCTAGGATGGACAATGGAGGAACGCAAAGTGCAGAATCTATAAAGATTCAGATGGATATGGCCGAACCCCTCCCTAAAGTGCCTTGATATCCATTACAGCTCAAGGCCATGAGGGACACCTGGGTGGCTCTGTGGGTTGAGGGTCTGACTTCAGCTCAGGCATGATCATGTGGTCCGTGAGTTTGAGCCCTGTGTCGGGCTCTGTGTTGACACCTCAGAGCCTGGAGCCTGCTTTGGATTCTCTGTCTTCCTCTCCCTCTGCCCCTCCCCCCAACTCATGCACTCGCTCGCTCTCTCAAAAATAAATATTAAAAAAATTTTTCAAAAGCCTGAATCATGCAAGACCCCACACCCACAGAAGACATCTTAAACCAGGGACTAATAATTCCCTGTACTAGTCCCTACAATGGGTGTATCTTGCCAGCCCAGAAACCTAATGGGTGGGGATAATAATTTTTCCAGGATTTCAGAGCTATTCATAAAATAGTTATTCTCCCAATTGTTCAAAGCCCAACACCCCACTGTCACATTCCATCGGAGTTAAAATGGTTCACTTCGCTATTGCAGACCTTGGTAATGTCTTTTTCCACATCCCTGTAGATGCCAAGAGCTAATATCTGTTTGCCTTTACTTAGAACAATAGACAATGTACCTGGACAGTCATGCCTCAAGTGTTTCATGATGCCCCTTATTATTTTCTTAAGTACTTAGCCAAGATTTAAGCTTACTCTGGCCCCCTGGGAAATTGCCCCTTTTACAACAAGGAGATGACCTTTTGCTATGCTCAGTTACCAAAGAGGCATCCTTAAAAGATTGCATTTACTTGCTGCAGTAGTTAGCTGAAAGGGACACACCACCTCTAAGGAAAATTTACAATTTTATCCAGACACTGCTCATTACCTAGGTCATGATCAAAGTGCCAAAGGAATTCAACTGTCTCCAAAGAGAATTAAGCCAATCCAGGAATTTCTTAGACCCACAACCAAGGGACAGCTTCATTGATTTTAATAAAAAAACCAGCCTGGCTGGTTATTACAGATTATGGGTTCCTAACTTTTCTCTATTAGCTTCTCTACTCTATGAATTTACTAAAATTTCTGCTCCTGAATCCCTTCCTTGAGAAGACAAACGTGAACAGGCTTTTATGAGGCTAAAACAAGCCCTGTAAGAGACACCTGCCTTAGGGCTCACTACTCAAAAGCTTTCACTTTATTTGTGCAGGAAACGGATAATCAAGCCCTGGAATGCTCCCGCAAGAACTCGGTAATAACCATAGGCCTACCGCCTATGCAAGCACACGACCCAGTTAAGTGGTTTGTGCCTGTCCCAGCTGTGTTAAGGCTGTAGTCACAGCTGCAAAGTCAGTGGAGGACTCGGCAGATTTGACCCCAGGAAATGATATTTGCAAACTCCACATGCTGTCCAAAGCTCCAACTCTGAATGGATTCAATATTTCTCTCTAAATAGACTAACTTCCCATGAGATCCTTCTGCTTTCACACCGACTCTACACCTCATATACGTGCAACATCCTCAATCCTGCTAGGTCACTGCCTATTCTTGATGAAGGCAAGCCCCATGACTGCGAGGTAATCATGTCCCATTGTGTGACCGCTTATTTAGGAGATATCGCTCTAACTAATTCTGGTCTAATCTTGTTTGCTGATACTGTAGGAATGAAAAAGGGAATTTTCAAGCTGATTATGCTATTACAATCCAACATGGCCTACTCAAAAAGAGAAGCCTGCACGCTAAAACCACGCAACGAGCAGGGCTCCATGTCCTTACCCAAGCATCCTGGTTACTGGAAGGACAGACCATTAATATTTATCCTGACTGCCTATATGCCTTTTGGCTTGTTCATCAGTTGGGGATGGTAGAGCAACAAAGGGGTTTTCTTACATCTCCCCTAGGACCCCAAAGATGAGCAAAAGTAAATAATCTTCCTACTGCCCTTTTACATTTTGAAATTATTGTCTTCAAAACTGAATCTTATGCTAAAAGGACTGAATCTTAGTTTCAGGGAAATTCCCTAGCTAATTTTCATGCAAAGATAGCATCAACAGGATCTCTAAACATTTTGGCACATGTAGATCAAGTCCATTCTGCCTTTGCCAACAATGACCCTCCAGTGCAGAGTTTTGCCATCCTGATGTCCTTGTAACATGCCAACAGTTACAAAGTGCTCTTAAACCGGAGAAATTAAGATGAGCCAACAGTAACTGTTAAATAAATGACCAGTTGAGACTATGGGAAACCCATGATAGCTTCTTGGTACTTCCTGGATCTCTGGCAAACCCACTTTTCAGTTTGTGCATTTCTTCCCCCACCATGGTTCATACAAGATGACTCAAATTATGAATCGACACTAGTAGGGAGATGTCTATAAAATTACGAAAACAGTCTGCCAGGATTATCTGACCAGAAGGGTCCATGATCCTGGAAAAACTATTTTTCTCCCATAAACACTTTGGACTTCCTCCCTTTGTGCCCTGTGAACAGCTTTAACTGGACTTCATTCAACTGACACTTAGTATGTCTTATCAGCGTGTTGTTATTGTCGGTGTGTTTTTCCAGATGGGTTGCAGCCTTCCACGGCTGCAAAGCTGATGCCCTCACAATGGCAAAGAAACTATTAGAAAATGCGTTTTCCACTTATGGAATACTTTCCATAATCTCCAGTAATCGAAGCACCACTTCACTGGGCAAATCATAACAGCCTTAAGGAAAACCTTGTAAACTTCTTAGAATTATCACTGTCCCTATAATCCTCAATTATCAGTCAAGGTCAAGAGAACTAATCGGATTCTCAAACTTAAAGCTTTGAAACTTCCAAACACTAGACTCCCCTGACTTATGGTATTGCCTTTGGTCTTGCTGACAATTCAAAGAACATCCTCTGGAAATATAAGCTCACTCCATACAAGACAGTCATTAGCAGCCCAATGTCTAATGGTATATAACTCCTTCGGGTCCCTTGGTCTCTCATGCTAGTCTGACTGCTACTGTAAGTGATTAATGTGCTCTATTCAAGCTTAACATCAACACATTTAAAGAAGCTTTCCTGGATCCCAATTCAAAGCATCCTATTGGTCACAGTCTAGAGTCTGATGACTGGGTATTCTGGAAATGTTAGCAGAGGAAAACAGTCTTTAAGCTTTGTTGAAAGTGACCTTATCAAGTGCTCCTAACCACTAACACTGCTGAAAAACTAGAAGGCAATTCAGCCTTGGACTCACAGCTAAAGGAGATTCCACCTGATAGCTGGCCCTATACAGATGTTATGAATCAAACTGACAAAAAAGAGAAGTAACTGACATCGAAGTAGACTACTTCCACCCAAGACACCAATCAAGGCTTCATACTTTAACTAAACAAGAAAGCTTTTTTTTTTTTTTTTTACTCTGGCATTGGCCTGGAAAGATCATGTATCCTGCAGGCCACTCCTAAACGGGTAGTCTCTCAGACTGTTAGATCTGCCATGGTGTAGGAGATCCCCTGATCCTCCCTAGGACTACTCTCTCTATTCCCAATGTCACTGTAAACTACAATCGACCCACCTTAGAAATATGTACTCAGACGCATTTGCATATGTGAATCTTGGTACATTTGTACCCCCGCATTGCCAGATTATCCAGATTAGATGTGCCCCCAGTGATCAGGAGCTCTCACCAGCTCATCTTTGTGTGGCACGTAGGATCGTAGGACGACCTTTTATTTCAGGATAGGAGATCATCTTCTATCTCTTTTATCATATTCACTAAAAACCCAACTGATCTCTGGCTTAACAATAAGTACAAATGAGAATATGACCAGAAACTTCTCCTCAGCTCTTAGAGACCCTTCAGATTCCACGGCCAAGACACTAACAACCCAGCAAGGATCCTTACACTCTTTGGCCAAAGTTATTCTTTTTTTTTTTTTTAATGTTTATTTATTTTTGAGACAGACAGAGAATGAGCAGGGAAGGGGCTGAGAGGAAGACTCAGAATCTGAAGCAGGCTCCAGGCTCCGAGCTGACAGCACAGAGCTTGATGCAGGGCTTGAACTCACAAATTGTGAGATCATGACCTGAGCCAAAGTTGGATGCTTAACTGACTGAGCCACCCAAGTGCCCTGTTGTTGTTGTCCTTTTAATGTATATTTATTTTTTGAGAGAGAGAGAGAGAGAGAGAGAGAGAGAGAGAGAGAGAGAGAGCGCGAGCGCGCGAGCATGTGGGGGAGAAAGAGTAGGACAGAGAATCCGAAGCAGGCTCTACACTGACAGCAGAGAGCCTGATGCAGGGTTCAGACTCAGGAACCGTGAGATCATGACCTGAGTTGAAGTCAGATGCTTAGCCTACTGAGCCACCCAGGTGTCCCTGGCCAAAGCTATTCTTTATAACATAATTATCTTTCAGATGAGCAATAAGGTGTCTGTGCTGTGGCCAACAGCACCTGCAGTACCTAGATTAACACTTACAGGGAAGCTGAAACTCAGTTACATAAAGTCACTAGGCAAGCTACTAGGCTTGACAGCGGAACTCCTTCTACAGGGCTCTCTCTTTGGTTTGGGTCTTGGGGACCAAGACTCCAAAGCGTACTCCAAACATTTTTGGGGATTATCCTGCTTACACTTATCATAAGAATCTCTCTGGCACATTGTAGTCTCTCAAAAGCTTTAAATCCATGTTCACAGCCACTAACCACCGAGTAAATGTCCCCTTGAAACTGGAATGTCAAAAAAGGAATGAAGAAAATGATTGACTAAAATATTGCGGGCCTAAAGTCATGACCTGTGAATACCATAGAGATTCAGCCAAAAACAGGATCAAGGAGAGTTCTGAGAACTATAAAGTGGAAGCTGAGAGTGCTGCTCCTTTCTTAAGTCTTTATCGCGTCTCTCAGGCTGAGTTCAATCAAAAGGGTGGAAATGTTAAGGAGAAACAATAGGCTCAAAATGGAGTCACTTATGTTAAGTCCCACCAAGTCTTAATATCTAACCTAACTGCAGTTTCAGCCTCTTGTAGGAGTGGAACTTTAAACCAGTCAATCTGGAACTTCCTGATGGCACTAGTGAGGTCATCTGCATGATAAGATCCCCTAAGGGAAAGAAACCTAGCCTAAAACAATACTTTCTAATTCTTTGGCTAATAACTTCCTTGTCCCACCCCATTTCTGCCTATAAAAGGCTGCCTGGAGTTTCGTTCTGTAGCAGCTGGTTAAGAGCATATATTCAGGAGTCCCGTTTCCTTGGTTCAGCTTCTGCCTTCACCACTTACTACGAGCTCTGTTAGATCAGACAGTTAGGCTTTAACAGGATACCTGCAGGTCAGCAACAAGGAAGTCATAGCCATCTATCCAGAAGGTCAGAGGCCCGTCCTCACAGCACTCCACAGGAAGCCAGATGGAACCAGACAGGCCCAAGATGGCGGATGCCATGACAGAAAACTCCTCACCAAATTAGGAAGAAAATTAGGAGGAAGCAAGATCCTGCTTCCCAGCCCCAATTAATAAATATTCTGACCCCTAGTTAACGACTGCTGATAAAAATAGAAACCTAAACCCTGGGGGTGCAATGTTCTCTCTTGGGCTGGACTACTCTCATATCTTGAGTGTGCTTTTTGCTTTAATAAACATTCCCATTTGTGTTATTCAACTGCTATGTACATATCTGTCCTTGAATTCACTCTCGTGACAAGACTAAGCAGCTTTGGCAGCCCCCCTGGGTCACACTGGGTCAAGTCCCCAAGCCCCGGGGACTCCCCAGTTCACCTGGCAACAGCTCTGTGACCATGAACAAGTTACCTAATCTTGCCAGACTCAGTTTCCTCAGCTGAGACATGGAGATAATAATAGTCCCTACCTTGTAGCGTTATGAGAATTAAATTAGTAAATGTACAAGGTCCCAGGAGGCGGCTAGCAGAGTGTAAGCGCTCACAAATGTTAGATGTTATTGGTACAACTCAGTACACACCGATCTAAGCTTCTCACACCCTACACTTAATGCCTTTATCCATAATGCTTTGCGGTATGTAACTTTGAGCTCTTTATTTTATTTTGCTAGTGAAATGATCCCTTCCCAAACAGAAACCATGTACCGTGCTTGTCTGCATCACCCACAGCCTTCTGCTTGGCATAATGTTATATGCACAAGGGTCATAGGTGACTGCACAGAAGAGAACAGAATTCAGTGAATGAAATGGAGTTGAAGGTTCAGACTTGCTGGCCCCATGTCATCTAACTTGAATTAAGTACAAGTGCCAAGAGTTGTTTTTGAACTTGAATGGACCTTAGAAATCATCTGCGTGGCTCCCTCATTTTACAGAGATCAAGTGACTCACCCAAGGTCCCATAGCCAGTTAAGAGTCAGAGCTGGGAACGTAATCCCTTGGGGACAGAGTCTGGCAGTCTTCCCACTGTGCCCTGGAAAGAAAACCTGGGTCGATTATTTCCAATACATAACCAAGTGCTGACCAAATGTGTGATTTAGGGGAAGTTTATGGGTGGCGGTAAGAGAGAAACTCAGCAGGTGTGCACTCCCCATGGAGACGCTCATAGAAATAAAAAATCATTGTTGTCATGTAATTTTGACCAGGTCATCACTCAGACTTAGCAACCATACGATTCGGAGGGACATGGGTTATGTTAACGATTCACGTTACTGCCTTTCTGGCAATTCTAATTATACCAGGGAGAGCGAGCCCATGAGCATGTCTCTGAGTAACATGAAGAAAAGATTCCCCAGCTCTGCTCAGCTAAATGCTCACAGCCACATCCTCAGGGGGGACTAGACCCCAAGAGGAGAAGACAATGGAGTCAGCCTCCACCAGCCTTGAGAGGAAAACAAGCCGGGCTTACTAATCTGCTGGCAGACGGCCACAGTGAGTGTATTATGGTCAAGTTATAATAGTGAATGCAGCACCCATGGGCCGGGCTCCGTTCACACCCTCCACAAAGAACGCACCCCAGAGAGAGATCCACCCCATCTCCCAGCTTCCTAACATGTTCAAGGTGCCCGCTTATACTATTGTCGCTTGGACAATAAATCTGAATAAGAATGAGGAAGCAGACTGTCTTCTTGAGACTAGAAGGGTGCTGGGAATTAGATTCAAGCCTCGTTTACTTTTACTAAAAGCTGCACAAACTTGAGACACCCCTTCACCTCTGTAGGTCTAACTTACTCATTTATAAAATGTAGGGTCCCGGCCCGAAGCTGATGGCCCAGGCTTATCCCTTGTGGGGTTTTACACCTTTCTTTCCCCATCTCTCCATCTTATCCTTAAGGCCAGTCTCCTGCAATCAAATAATCACTCAATGAATTCATCTGCCTTCTCTAGCCCTTGCTGACAGCTACTTTCTCTCCTTCCCAGCAGCCCCCATGCACTCACATTTGACCACAAAGTGTCCGTAGGTGCTCTGTAATTATATATGGTATGTGTGTCATTCATGCCACCAGTTCAAAAGCCACTGTGGTCTGGACCACTTCTGTCTTGTTTTCAGATATGCCTTCCTGACATAGTGGGCTGTCTTTATGTATAAATTAGGTTCCCAGTAATTCTGTCTGACATACACTCTTCTCAGTTGAACACCTGTTAGTCTCAAGCCGTGACACATTTGTCCTGGTCACCCCTCCTACTTGTACACATATGGTTGTGCTCCCCGGCCTCTTCCCCCAGGATGGCCACCAGCTGAGAGCATATCTTGTACCATTTCATGAGCCACCCATGTAAATAAACGCATGAGGGCATATTCTCTCATATCTATTTTGGGTGGTACATAGGATCCCACATCTTGCTTTGTCCAAGCTCCTATGTCAAGTTCATAAAGCAAAGCAAGGTTCTAATGTGCAAGAGTGAGCTTGTGCCGTATGAGCTTTCCTTTGAGGCAAGTGAGGCATCATGGAACCTGGCTACTAAGAGGTGGAGTGGGGTTGGGATTAAGGCATTACTCAAGAAGATATGAAAGGCAAAATCTAGGGCAAAGTCAAGGTCAAGCCCAAAAGACAATCTAAACAGTAAAATGCCAAGAAAGGAGGGGGAATAGAAACCCGAGACCCCAGGACAGAATGAATGGTTTGGGAATGTAGGACAATGGGCAGGGACAGCCAAGGTTCTGGGTGGATCTCCTGGGGCAGTGACTTCACCCCAGCCCACCTGCAGCCATGGGAGAGGATATTGTTGTGAAGAGAAGCAGAGCCCAGCGCCTGGAGGCAAAGCTCCAAAATCTGTGTAGCTGGTTTTTATAATGTGCGATTCTATACAGTTATAGATGGGCTGACATAAATATTCCCGTTTTATAGCTTATCCTTAGTCCTCTTTTCTTGTTTCCTCTTCCAACACACCTTTCAAAATGTTTTTGTTTACATTTTGCATGTTTAAATACTTGTCAGAAGATGATCAGGTTATGTTAACATTTTCATTTTTGTCCACTAAATCCCATCTCACACATACATATTTTTTATTGTGGTGGGCATAGTTTTTTAAAGCAGGGTTTTATATATAAACTACAGGCAATCACTTAATGCTGTCCTATAAATAATGTGTCATTTTGCAATAGTCTCCAAAATTATCATCAAGAATAATGCTGTGACAGGGTGCCTGGCTGGCTCAGTTAGTTGAGCGTCCGGCTTCGGCTCAGGTCATGATCTTGCAGTTCGTGGGTTCGAGCCCCGCGTCGGGCTCTGTGCTGACAGCTAGCTCAGAGCCTGGAGCCTGCTTCAGATTCTGTGTCTCCCTCTCTCTCTGACCCTCTCCTGCTCAAGCCATCTCTCTCTCAAAAATAAATAAAACATTAAAAAAATAAAAAAAAAAGAATGCTGTGATATTCCTATACTGCCTTTGGTTTGATGCATTAATTTGACTTTATTGTCATCTTACTATATTTGAATACCATGCAATACATCTAGGATCACGGAACCCAACCTTCAGAATGCTCAAGAAATTAAATGTTTTGGTTAACAAAAACATTCTTTTAAAATCAGAACAAGAAACATTTCCCTGCTTTATTTATAAATTAGCCTACAAGCCTAGTTTACTTTCACTTTTACACAAAACTGGGTAGTGCACTCCAACCCATTTCCCTGCCCGGTAGACTGGGGGTAGCTGGATCTTCAATATGCAGGACCCCGAGTCTGAATATCAGTAAGCACTCCACAGCACCACGGACACCTACACTCGGCACAGACTGGGATATAAGCCCACAAGAATGTTTTTTTAAAAATCCTCCTGAAAAAACTGCCTGTTTTCCTGTGATTTACCTCTTTGGGGACAGTCTTCTGAGCAAAAATATCTCATCTCTATTGATCCAAGCTTTGCTTACATGACCTCATTGTATCCCGACCGCCCCTCAATGAGGCTGCTTCTATGACTGCCCTCCCCCACCCATGTCCGGAACCGAACAGAGCTGTGTTTTCTGCAGCCTGGACAGTGTCAGGACATCTAGGACACCCGGGGAAGTCTTGTATCCTGCCACCGCCCCCCCCCACATCCATCCTTGGGGGATCGTTGGAGAGCCTGGCACCGGTACACTGAGTCTGGGAGAGAGGACTGTACCTTTAGGGCTGGGTACGCTATTTACTCTTCATTAAGCTGTTTCCGGGGGGTTGAAATCCACTTGAAGGCAAGTGTCAGACTTTGTTCCCACTGCACGGGGGATGCAAACAGCACGCCCAAGTAAGTCCCAAAGCCAAAGGAGGGGCCAGAATTTTCATGAAACCTCATCCTGTGCTCTGCTCCGAAAATAAGGCAAAATGAGCGCTGAAGGAACTGGAGTGTGAAAGAAAAAGAAACCTGCACAGCTCTATGAAAGCCCTTACTGCCTCTGAACTGTACACTTAAAAATGGTTAAGACGATCAATTTTGTGCTGTTTATTTGATCGACATAAAATAAAAAAAAATGGGGGGGGAGACATCTTGCTCCATACAAGGCCACAATACTATTCACAGTATTTACCAGAATCTGTGCCGATTCTTTCTCAACAGTGGGATTCTTCTGTTTATAAACACTTATTATCACCCTTCTCTTCTTCTTTTAAAATGTCCTCCAGACCACACCCCTTCGCAAGGCTGTAAAAAATTAGGTGGGCCTGGTGCGCCAGCTGTCTGCTCCTTCCGGCGGCCTCCCTCCGAGCCGCCTGTGGGTGGAGTGAGCCCAGTGGGAACCCAGAAGCCCTCCCTTCTCTCCTGGAGCTATTTATTGTTTTCAGAGGAACCAGCCACCCAAGGGATCTCCTGTGCCCCACCCACTCCTCCGAACTTGAAGTTCTTGACTGGAAAATGCTAACATCCGACCAGATGCACAGAAACAACCCGCAAGACAGTGCCTGGGCCCTGATTTTCTAGGGAGGCGACTCAGGGCTTCTTTATGGTCAGATCAGCCCAGCTTGTCCTCCGGCTGTGAGGATGCTAAGAGGCCGGCTTTAATCTTACCCACCACTGATTTATAATTTAAGCTGCCATTGGAGGTGGGGAGGGAAGGCTATTCTAAGTTTCTTATTTTCTTTCCTGGCTCAGCATGGTGCCAAGATTCCCCTGCTCTTAACTCTGAAAGTGTATTACAAGGAGACTAAAGGAATAAAATGTTTCCAGAGAAGATGGAAGGGGCTTATTTGATTGCCTAGTAGAGGTTGTTCAGATGGTCCAGAATAGTCTTGTATGAATCTTTTTTATATTATCAGTAGAAAAACAATTTTTAATTTGCAAAGAGGGGAGCCTGGGTGGCTCAGTTAAGCGTCCAACTTTGGCTCAGGTCATGATCTCACTTTCATGGGGTTGAGCCCCACATCGGGCTCTGTGCTGACAACTCAGAGCCTGGAGCCTGTTTCAGATTCTGGATCTCCCTCTCATCTCTGATCCTCCCCTGCTCATGCCATCTCTCTCTGTCTCTCAAAAATAAATAAAAAACAGAAAAAGAAAAGTTTAATTTGCAAAGAAACATTGGGCCCAAGAACGTCTGTAGACCTCAGTTTGGGGAGAATGGGTGTGAAGTGCACGGAGGAAGGCTGGGGACATCTGAGCCTGGGAAGTGACGTTCTTTCTCTGAAAGGCAGTGAGGAGTAGTAACCTTCACACCATGGTGCTTGTGACCCCCTGCACTTGATTAATGAAGGCTTCAGGTCAACAACTCGTAACGCCCGTACATTTCACTCTAAATGCCTCAGCACAGCTGACAAGATTCTCCGTGGGTCAACTCCTGCTTACCTTCCAGTATCATCTCTCCTTGGTCACCTCCTTTCCCCTCCCCTGCCTCGGGCCACCCCATCTTCCCAACACCCCCAATGCTCCAGGTGCTCTTCTCTCTCGGCTCTCGGCAGCTCCCTGTGCTGCTCTCGCCTGGAGTTTTCTTACACTCTTTCCCGCCCCCTTCCATACCCCGTCAGCTCTCAGTCTTCAGGTATTCGCTTGAGTTTTTTCCTCCCTGACCTTGTGCTTTTGGTAACAAGGCACTTAGGCAGCGATGTACTAAAATTGCTTGCGTCCTTCCCTAGGATTAAAGGCTCTGCAGGTACAGACATTGTATCTGTATAATCACGGGAATCACGAAACAGAACCTTCCAGGGCACCTGGGTGACTCGGTACATTAACTGTCAGACTTTAGCTCAGGTCATGGTCTCGTGGTTTGTTAGTTCGAGTCCCACGATGGGCTCTGTGCTGACAGCTCAGAGCCTGGAGCCTGCTTCGGGTTCTGTGTCTCCCTCTCTGCCCCTCCCTTGCTTGCTCTTTCTCTCTCTCTTTCTCTCTCAAAAATAAACAAACTTAAAAAAAAGGAAATAGAACATTCAATAAATAGCAAATACAGTCGGAAAAATATCCCTGCTGTTTCTGATCTCAAAAGAGAAATCTGTGTGATCTGGGATGGACTAAATCTGAAATTAAAATCTAAATCAATTTCAGCACCTAAACATACAGAATCTTCAGCACATTACTATTAGCCTCTGAAGGCCCACCAGCGCCATGCAAGTGCCCAGTGCTCTGAGAAAATTCAGCAGGACTCAGCACCACTGGTGAATTTATTCTGGAGTGGGACATGAACTTACAAATGCCCCTTCATTTGTGTGTTTTGGGAAACTGGATGCTAGACTGCTAAAAATAGAACTTGAAACTGACCGATGAGTCTTCTAGGAGAAGGAAAGAACTATCAGCACAAGTGTGCAATTATTTCACCCAACTGGTCCTCCCTTGAAAGGTTTCTTTTCCTGGTGAAGGGATTAGAAGTGTAACACGGCTGAAACCTGCCATCTAGTGGGCCTTCTAATGACAAAGGTTCCCCAACGTGAGGGGAGCAAGCATAAGCAGAGACCCTGGAGAAGTCCTAGAGCACATTATCTTGGGTCATCCCCGGGGTGGTCAAAGTCCACCTTTCAGGAGAAGGGGTCATTTAAGGTCTTATTTCCAAGCAGCCCGATGTAATGTTTTCCCTTTCTGATGTCCACAAAACTAACACAACTCAATGTGAAATTTCAATTAGTTTCGATTCAGAGCTCTCCTAGCAAGAAATCAGTGCCCCCTCTGGAAAAGGATAGAACTTTTATTCCTATGTTGAGTCTTATCTTTAGAAATCAGATTTCTGGGGCGCCTGGGTGGCTCAGTCAGTTGAGCGTCTGATGTCAGCTCAGGTCATGATCTCACAGCTTGTGGGTTCAAGCCCTGCATCGGGCTCTGATGGCTTAGAGCCCGGAGCCTGCTTTGGATTCTATGTCTTCCTCTCTTTGTCCCTCCCTCCCTCACATTCTGTCTCTCCCTCAAAATAAACATTAAAAAAAATCAGATTTGTAAGTCAAGTACCCAAAATGCCAAAGAAAAAAAGTCACCAGCAAATCTCTCTTTCCTGAAGCCACCACCTCCACGAGGACAAGAGTGCTCTCTGGTGTAAGCATGTCCCATCAGATGCAGGACAGAGCACTTGGGCAGAACCACAGCTCTGTGTTGGGGACTGGGAGGTCAGGGTTTAAGGCTCACGCTGCCCCTCACATGTTGTCACTCTGGACCAGTCATCCATCCTCTGGGAGGCTCAGTTTCTTCATTTGTTACAAAGAGGAACTGAAGCATAACAATCAATAAGGTTATTAAGGTCCTTTCCTCTCTCAAGTTCCATGAACTTGTTTCTGGAGTTATGGTCCTCATGAGCCCAGGGCCCTGACTTCTGACCCACTCTGTGCTCAGTGCCCAGCACCATACTCACTCAGATACTGATGGAGGGCTGAGGGCACCGGGCACTGCACTGGGTGCTGGGAAAATACTGATGAATAAACAGACACCATCTCTTCCCAGCCTTTAGGTGAGTGAGGGACCCAAACATAACCCAATGACTGAGGTGACTGCTCCGTCGGTGCTAAGGGCTTCAGTGAAGGTGTGTAAACAGAGGGGGAGGGGGCTGAGAGGACCCGACAGGCCTGGGTCTGAAGACTGGACAGCAGCTCTTGGAATATGTGCATGAACGGCAGGAGGACCCAAATGGGCAAAGACGCAGGCAAGAAGAAGACTGGCACATCTGGGCATCAGAAAGACTCCATAGAGCCTGGAGTGTGAGCAACAAGGCAGTGAAGTGAAATGAAACAGGAGAGAAAGACAGAGGTCACCTTATGCATGGCCTTGTGGGCCATATCAGAAGTTTCAACTTAATTCTAAGAGCAGAACTGCTCTGTTGAAGGGCGTAAAGCAGGAAAGTGACAGCACCATATGTGCTTTTCGGAAAGATCTGACTGCTGTGTGGAAGACTGAGGTCAGGCTCAAGATTGGGTGCAGAAAATCTAGTTACAGGATTATGCTGTAGTCCACGCAAGAGACTAGGGTCATTGCTGCCATGGTGGAGAGAAGGAGAAAGATTCAAGAAATAATTAAATAGTAGATGCATCAGGGCATCCAATAGTAGTTGATTGGATGTGGAAGGAAAAGCGAAGTGTCCAAAGTGATTTCAGGCCTTCAATCAAGAGAAGGTGGGTAAATTTAGTGCCATTCTCTGAACTGAAGATACAGGAGGATGACCGGGTGTGGAGATGGCTTATGAGCTCAGTTTTAGATGGCTACATTTAGAGAAAGGCTCAGGCACTTGAGCAGGCCACTGGAGGGTCTGATCTGGAGCTCAGCAGAAGAAAAATTTAGATGTGCCATGTGATCAAAGGAGGGCATTTGGCAGCATGTAATGAGAAGAGAAGAAGACACAGAACCAACATTTAATGTCTGGGGGAGCAGGTGGGCCATCTGGGAAAGCAAACTTCAAGGAGGGGCCTGTGAGGCAGGAAGAAAACTGGCATAAAATGCGCCGTGGAAGCCAAGAGTGTTCCCTTCTGCTGAATGGACCTGTGGGGCAGGTCACATGGGGATTGACATGAAAGCTCTGCATTTAGTGCCCTTGACTTTGGTGATTAAATGTAGTGGAGTAGCTGGGCAGGAGTCAGGTGGAGCAGGTGGAAGGTGAATAGGAGAGGACAGTGAAGACAGTGGAGAGAGAGACACTCCTCCAAGGAGCTCGGCTGTGAAGGTGAGAGGAAGGTAGCCGGAGGGCACTGGTGAGCCAAGGCAGGATTTTTTTTTTTTATTATTATTATGGAGAAAGCTTATGGAGAGGACCCCGTTCAGAAGGGGGTTGAAGATGCCCAACAGAAAGGCAGTAACTGATATCTCAAGACTCCCGAGGAAGCATGCAGGGGTGAGATCCGGGCACAGGCGGAGTTTGGCCTTAGTCGGGGGTCGGGGAGGGACCCTTCCTCCACTAGCACTGTGAGAGCAGAGATGTGGTAAGATGAAGTCAAGGCAATCCAAGGGCTCCAATTTCTCAATAAATTGAGAATTTCATTAGCTCAAAGTGAGAGAGCTGGAAACGACAGAGGTTTAGGAAGATAAAGTGAGCTCTCTGAGAAATCTTTCCACCTTTGCCAGCTACAGGGAAGTGACCCCAGTCTAACGGCACCCATCCCACCGGCCGCATGGTTTCCTCCAAGAGTGGGCACAAAGTGGGTGAACAGATTCATCTGGAGTTGGAAATTCCCAAGAAGGAATGAAGGAAAAATGGAGGGCAACATAGTGTAGTTAGGATGGACTCAGGAGTTTGGGGGAAATAACACTCTGGAGTCTAATGAGCACAGAAGGGACAAACTGGATAAAGAGGGAGAAGGTGTTGGGGGAGGAGCTGTCAGCCGACCAATGGCTTCATGAAGTGAAGCAACAAAAGGCGGAGACAGCGGCGCCCTCGATATAAAATACAGCGTATTTTGTCGCCACCCTCCATCCCGTATATACAGTGCACACGTCGGCACGAAGTGTATTTATCTTTGAATGAACAAATGCGTGACTAAGAACTGGCCTGTGACCCAAAACTGATTCCTGAGCTTTGGTGTGTGCCAGGTGCTATTTGAGGTGCGAGGAATCTGATGACGCACAAATAAACACCGTATTGGCCAGCAAGGGGCTTAGATTTTCATGGGGGAAGATGGACACAGACCCCAGATGACAAAGACTGATTAAACGAAAAAGGAAAGATACGTACAGTCTTTTGTGGATCTTCAGTATTAAAAGTCATGTTGGCTGTGCACAGTTCTCTGATTTGAGTCTTGGTCACAATTAACTGTCCCCAAAGATTACTTGATTATTGTGCTTGAGAAATATACACTGCTTAGTAATTACTAGTTGCAATTTACTGAACATTAACTACGAGCCAGGTAGCACTTATGACAGAAAATATAATCTCCATAATCCAGATGAGGAAAGTGGGTTCTAGGCAAATTACTGAGCAAAGATCACTCCACTGGTTTGGGGCACCTGGGTGGCTCTCTGTCGAGCTTCTGAATTTTGATCTCATAGTTCATGAGATTATGTCCCAGCTGGGCTCTGTGCTGACAGCAGAGAGCCTGCTTGGGATTCACATTCAATCTCTCTCTTCCCCGCCCCCCCCCATCAAAATAAATAAATAAACTTAAAAAAAAAAAAAAGGATCACCTTTCTGGTTAGTAGTAAAGGCAGGATTCCAATCTAGCTGTGCCTCAGCCTGACGCAAAAGATTAAATTTGGGCAAATGTAGCATCGTGCACTTCATTCCAGAAAGCTACCAAAATTCCTTAAAATGACCAGGCTTTGTTGGAAGCACATCTGGGGAGCTTGCAAACCCAAAGCTGTCAGAATACTGGAAAGAACTCATTCCACAGGAAAAGCAAACACAGGATGAATACCTCCCCTCTGTCCAAAGATACCACATCCCAGGAAAGATGTCAAGAGTTAATTTGTTGACTCTCTGATGTCAAATAAATCATGATTCTGTTGTTGTTGTTGTTTGATATAGAGTTATGACTAGATTCTTTTTTCACATTTCTCACATTTTTTGTAAAGTCCTTGAGGGCTTACATCTGTCTTTACTTTCTTATAAAGCCCGGACTGTGCTTTGAATGAATACAGTTTAATGTTAAAAAGTCAAAACTGGTTTTTTTCAACGCTTAGATGTTTCTCTTCAATTCAGATTCATGTTCGCTTTACTTGGAGTCCTCAAGATATTTTCAAACATTCTGTGGCTAAAACAACTTAGAAACTACTTCTAGAAAATACTGAATCTTCAGGGGCCAGATCATCTAGGTTTAAAATACGTGGGGTAAGTCCAAGATTAATTGTTCAGAAGAATTTTAAATAGCTCAATTCTGGTTTTAAACAATGTGTATTAAATTTTTATTTCATTTTCCTTTGGAAAACTAAGTCATTTAAAAGGCATATGGTTATAAATCTGTCGAGATGTGTTTTAAGCAGGGGATGCACACACACAATTTAAGTGTGGAGATGAAAACAGGAAAAAAAAACTATCTGATTGTTTTATCCCCAGCTCTGCATCCAACCCAATAGCCCTCAGGAAAAACTCTACACTATGACATCCCAAGAACCCAGAAGAGTATCTTCAGAATAAAATGTGGAAAAGTCTTCATTACAAGAGGTTAGACGGCCAGAGAACTATTACTTGTATATATTTTAATTTATTTATTCTGCAAGGTGTACTTGTATAAGAAGGGGGAGAAGATTGGCTAGTTATTCAACAGCTACATTTAAATGTCCAGGACTCAGTTAAGCCCCATGAAAAGCAGAGATTAAAAAAAGGAGTCCTGAGGCGCCTGGGTGGTTCGGGCCGTTGTGGTGGACTTTGGTTCAGGTCATGATCTCCTGGTTGGTGGGTTCCAGCCCCAGGTTGGGCTCTGTGCTGACAGCTCAGAGCCTGGAGCTTGCTTGGGATTCTGCGTCTCCCTCCCTCTCTGTCTCTCCCCCTGCTCGCTCACTTGCGCGGTCTCGCTCTCTCTCTCTCTCAAAAATCAACATTAGGGGCGCCTGGGTGGTTCAGTCGGTTAAGCATCTGACTTCAGCTCAGGTCAAGATCTCACAGTTTGCTAGTTCAAGCCCCGTGATAGGCTCTGTGCTGACAGCTCAGAGCCTGGAGCCTGCTTCAGATTCTGGGTCTCCCTCTCTCTCTCTCTCTGCCCCTCCCGCACTCACATTCTCTCTCTCAAAAATAAACATTAAAAAAATTTTTTTTTAATTTTAAACAATTTGAGGTTTTTTTAATTAGAGAAAATTTAAAAACAAAAGAGTCCCAGTTGCGAACAGTCCTAAATAGGAACGAATTTTCCCCTTGGCCAAGCGTACCCCGGGAGGCAGGACACAACCTTCCCAGAGAAATGACAGCAAGGCTGACATCAGCCGGGGGCAGAGCCCAGGCCAGGGAAAGCAGGAATACTGACACAGAGATTCCGGGTTCAAGGAGGTTCTCATCCGTCGGGGGAAGATGTTAGACCTCATCCCATTGCAGCCCCACGCGCTAAGTAGGGGAGTGACATGATCAGATCGCATTTTTAAAACCTCAGTCCAGTGAGAAGGAGCTCGGGAGGACACCTGGGTGTGGTTCCTGCGGTTCAAGACCACAGGTGAGGGGCCGCACTGGCTGGGGCTGAGGAGATATGGGGTGTGAGGAGGGCGGGGGTGGGGGGAGGCCACGATGCTCCCCAGGTCAGTGTCTGAGCCCCTGGGTAGGTGCGGGTGTCCTGGAGGGAAGGGAAGGTGTGCAGGACCAAAGTGTGTGCTGAAAATGAGCCTGTAATGAACACGTGGAGTTTTTTGATGCCTGAGATGCCCATTTCTCCCTCCAAGTCATCCCAAACAGGCCATAGCCTGCCTGTCTCTGTCCTAAATCATAGGAAGACAAGGCTGGAAAGAATCTTAGAAATCATGCAATCTCATCCCCTTTTTTCTGTACATGAAGAAATCGGGGCGCAGGGGGTTCGGGGGACCTCTCCCCCAAATCTGCGCTAGATTCCCAGCCCCTGAGGCCCTGAGCTCCTCCCAGGACCCACTGAAGGTGCTCCTTGTTCTTGCTCTTTACCACTTCCTCTAAGCATCACCTTAACCACTTTTCCCTGCACAAGAAACCCAGGTTCCTGAAGGTCCTCAACCAAACATGAGAAGCCCTTGGGCCTCTCACCGCCGGAAGCTCTGAATATAAAACTCCTGTGCTCAGGAACGGAAAAACAAACCAGAAGCAGTTGAAAAGTTCAAAACCAGTTTACGTTGGCTTTGCCTCAAGTTCCTCACAGGCATCTCCAATTAGGGCATTGCAGTTTTCATTCTGATTTCATAAAAATGACAGAAAGCAGTGATCGGACTCGTAATTTTTATATGAACTCTTAAACATCTCTGTGCATCAGTTTCAATTCCTTGTCACATGGCTTCCTATAAAATGTCAGTTTTAAGTCATGTGACTGGGCCTGCAGTAATTTTTTTAGAGATTTTTAAAAGTTTTATTTTGAGAGAGAGAGAGAGGAGAGAGAATCCCAAGCAGGCTCCAAGCTGCCAGTGCAGAGCGTGACCTGGGGCTCAATCTCATGAACCGTGAGATCATGACCTGCGCTGAAATTAAGAGTCCCACACTTAACTGACTGAGCCACCCAGGCACCTTGGATTTGCAGTAATTTTTAAATAACTAGACCAAGAAATAAAATCGACAGTGTTTGCTTATTGAGCTTTCATTTTTTATAATCTTTTAGGGTGAAATTGTAGACGTCAGAAACGATGCAGGATTTAACAAGGAAAGAAACCTTGACCAAATGCAAGTAAAAAAAAAATAATAATAGTAATAAATGCTCACCTGAGACGGGAGTCCTTAAAGGTGTCCAGATAGGCAGGGTAACTCCAGCCAATTTTGTTCCCTTTACATCGAAGCTCCAGAGTTTGTCCGGCCGTCAGACTCAGCGTGGCAGCGGGTTTCTGGAAGCGGCCTTTGTCCAGCATTTGGATCATTATTGACTGCGTCTTTGGTGTGGCATCAGCTGCATCTCTGTCCTTTATTTTAGGAATTTTGGGTTTCGCCTTCTTGTTGGCAGGCTTGATTCTGTTCTCTCCTGGCTCCTTTGGACGCTTGTTCTTTGGAGGCTGTTGGCCGGTAACTAGTACAAATGTGAAGAGAGAACAATGCGCTCAAACCCAGAGGACTCAGCACACAAGACAGGTAATTCGGGGGCACCATTCTCCTATGTGAAAATGATTTTCAGAAAGAGTCATTTTCTCAGTTCACTCTCTAGTTGTAAAAGAGTGAATACAATGAATAACTGAAAGGGAATGTATGTTAGCTCCGGATATTTTATTCAAGGGGCACCTGAGTGGCTCAGTCAGTTAAACGTTTGACTTGAGCTCAGGTCACAATCTCACAGCTTGCGAGTTCAAGCCCCGCGTTGGGCTCTGTGCTGACAGCTCAGAGCCTGGAGCCTGCTTCGGATTCTGTCTCCCTCTCTCTCTGCCCCTGTCCCGCTCACACTTGCTCTCTTTCTCTCTCTCTCTCAAAAATAAACAATAAGAAAATAATCAAAGATTTTATTCAAATTCAGCTGAGTGTTGCACGTAGGAAGTAAAATTCACACTTACCAAACAAAATGACCATTCCCTCTAGTTCACACTGTGTCACAGTCTCTAAGGGGCCACAGAGAATGACAGCATCGGAGTCACTTCAAGGGCTGTTTCCTGTTCTTGGGGTCTCAGAGTGACCATTGTTCATTCTGAATTTACTGTTTATTATTATTATTTTAAGTTTATTTATTTTGAGAGAGCGAGAGTGCAAGATCAGGGGGGGAGAGGGAGAGGGAGAGGGAGAGGGAGAGGGAGAGGGAGAGGGAGAGGGAGAGGGAGAGGGAGAGGGAGAGGGAGAGGGAGAGGGAG
>NC_043700.1:19501061-19563571 GCF_006229205.1 Suricata suricatta
CCAGGGGCCCCTGGCTTTACTGTTCAAATGCAGGAGCATGTAGTCTGCAGGGAGTGGAGACACACTGAGTAGAAGCACACTCAGAAGATTTCAAACCACTACGACTTCCTCTCAAATGAGCACGCACAGGGCATTCAGTGTAGACAATGTCCATACAGCGTGTGGAGTTGGGGAAGGAAAAAGCACCACACTTGTGCTCATTTACAGCTTCCATATAAGCTCTTAAAAGCTCAATAGTAACTGTAGGGATGGTTTAGAACTTAGGCAACAAAATATTTTGGGGAGAAAATTATTTTATCACCAACACTGTTGATAATTGCAGGCAAAGGTGACAATAAGAAGCTGACCTACCGTGAGTCCACTTTAGTCCTGTGTTTCCTCTCTCTACAGACAACTCACCCCTTACTGCCTGCACTCAGGGAAGACTGTTCCCATTCGCCTGCCGTTGACGTGCCTCTGGGCCCCCGAAATCTCCCCTGTCCCACACGTCTGCCCAGCTATGCGCCTGTGTCCACCCAGCAAGGACGAGAAGACAATGCAGTTTCCGTTTGTCTATCTGCATGAGCTCAAACGCAACCTCAATACATGCCCACAAAGTTACAAAATGTCCTGGGTCCTGAGGGCTCATGTACGTAAAATTCTCATGTTATAGATTTAAAAATTTAAAAAGGCCCCTAAATGTTAAGCAAGTTGTATACAGCTGGTGACACAATGTGAGTAGAATCCAGGTCTTCTGACTCATTCCAAGTGCTTACTTCACTACATTGATAGAAGTATCCTGTATATATTTTGAATAAAGAACTCCACAAATCGTGGCTGAGTCAAGGAATTGCAGAGCATTTGCATAAAGTGGGGGAAAGTGATTAATCAGGAGAAAACCTTTACTTTTTTGATGGATGCATTTATTTATGTAATATTACCAGGGTGTACTTAAGACTTGGGGTGGTCAAACCTACAAAGCCATTGAAAGTGGGATCAAGAGGTGGCAAAAGGTAAGTTTTGCAAGCTCTTATCGCAGAGGCCAGGCAGGTGACAAAACAGGGTGAGCCACGGGGTCCTGGTGAGGCCGTGCCCCTAAGGGCAGCTGCTCCTGCTTCAGCAGACCCCTGTCCTAAAGGAGCACATGCCCACAGTTGCTGGGTCTGATGCCCCCAAAAGATGGTAAAAATGTGATGTTCTTATTTATAAATATCAGAGACTACATTTTTAGAAACTTGAGGTCTGGATCTCTGAGGTTAGAAGTCAGGCAGTAATTTACCTTGGAGGGGTGGGGTGACCAGGAGAGGACAGGAGGGGGATTTCCAGGAACATTCTCTCTCGATCTGGGCTGGTTACAGGCTCGTGTGCAGTTTGTGAGCATTCATGGGGCCATACGCTTATGTAATAAACACTCAACTGATTTGGACTTGACTGTGTAACGATAAACTTGGCTTCCTTTGCATGTTTCCCTTTGCCCTTTGAAACAGGAGCCATTCAGACTCCACTTTTAGTTCAGCTGAGCCCAGACTCTGGAACCAAACCCGCTCTTCACCCAGTACCAATCTACATCGACTGCTGCCTGCCTCGGGGTTGTACGCCTTAACCCCCTCCCCCTCCCCCTCCAGGCCCTGCTCTTTTCCACGACGTCAGGTCCAGCTGAGACCCTTCTTTCTTTCCCGAGGCCTGAGTCTTGTCATCTCCCATCCTTCCTTTACCCTGGCTGCTCTGGGTCAGGGGCCCTGCTGAGCTCCCTCCGTCCTTCCGGGGAGCAGGGCTGTGTGAGCAACCGTCTCCAAGACGAGTCCCCAGCACCTGCTGTTGAACCTGCTGTGTGCCAAGACTTCCCCTGGTCCTGCATGTTTCATTTATTTACCCCTAAAGTTCTAATGACAGAGGGGGGTGGGCAGTGGCATACATGCACACATGTCCCCAGCCTTCCTGAAGCAGGGACACTGTAACCACCGAGAGCATGTCAGAGCAACACAAGTCTGCTAATCCAGCAACATAGGTTGTGAACATAAGCCTCAGGTCGGGGATAGAGTAAAAGCCACAGTGCTCTACTTAAGGTAGAAAGTTATTAAAGTTTACCATATGATGTCCATTATCCGTGTTCTGCAGGCATTTTGGTCACACTGTGCCTATGGGACTCATGGACTTCCGGGTTGAAGTCTTGTATGATGCATTTTCTTCTTGTAACAGGAAGTCAAGCTATCAGAAACTCCCACAGCTGTCTGCAAATCTTATGGAACTTAGACAACCAGTGTTACTTAACTTCTAAGCTCTCAGATCCCATGGGGCTGTGCTACTCAGGAACATTAGATTACCTACTTATAGATAGTATGCATCCAAATATGTGGCATTATCCCTGCAAAGTGCTTTGACTTGTTCACCAGATAGACCCACCAATTGATCTAACTATAGTTGGTCCAACTGCCTGAACGTGGAACTGGTCCATAGTTTGAGAGCAATGACACTAAGTTACAGGAGCCACTTAGAGCCACACAGACACCCAGAGAGACCTGGGATTGGATCATTCCCAAATTCTATGTCTAATTTCTTAAAGAATATGACTTTTCTGCCTATGTCTAAGAAAAGGTCTCAAAAAGTTATATTATAGATAACTGAAACCCCATTACCATTCATTTTTTAATATTTATCTCTATTTTTTTTACAAAGGGTAGGTTTTTTAAAATAATTTATTGTCAAGTTGCCTAACATACAGTGTATACAGTGTGCTCTTGATTTTGGGAGTAGATTCCCATGATTCATCGCTTACATACAACACCCAGTGCTCATCCCAACAAGTGCCCTCCTCTATGCCCATCACCCATTTTCCCCTCTCCCCCATTCCACCATCAACCCTCAGTTTGTACTCTGTATTTAAGAGCCTCTTATGGTTTCTGTTAAGCTTCTCAAGTTCCACATATGAGTAAAAACATAGGATATGTCTTTCTCTGACTATTTCACTTAGCATAATACCCTCCGGTTCCATCCACATTGCTGCAAGTGGCATGATTTCATTCTTTCTCATTGCCAAGTAGTATTCCATTGTATATATGAACCATATCTTCTTTATCCACTCATCAGTTGATGGACATTTAGGCTCTTTCCATAACTTTGCTATTGTTGAAAGCACTGTATAAACATTGGGGTACATGTGCCCATGTGCATCAGCACTCCTGTATCCTTTGGATAAATTCCTAGTAGTACTATTGCTGGTACTGGCACAAAAACAAGCACATAGACCAATGGAATAAAATAGAGAAGCCAGAATTGGGCCCACAAATGTATGGCTAACTAACCTTTGACAAAGCAGGAAAGAGTATCCAATGGAAAAAAGACAGCCTCCTTAACAGGTGGTACTGGGAGAACTGGACAACAGGCAGAAGAATGAAACTGAACCATGTTCTTACACCATATACAAAAATAAACTCAAAATGGATGAAGGACCTGAATGTGAGACAGGAAGCTATCAAAAACCCTAGAGGAGAAAGTGGGCAAAAATCTCTTTAATCTCAGCCACAACAATTTCTTGCTCGACAAGTCTCCAAAGGCAAGGGAATACCATTTCATTTTTGAGACTATTGCATAGTAGTATATTTTATAGAGAAACAAGTGGTAAAATTCACAAACCATTAAATACTATTATTGACTTCAGTTCCTAGCTGTCACTTGCTAGCAGTGTGAGACTGGGAAGTTACCTATGCTCTGTCTCTGTTTGCTCATCTGTAAATTGAGAATTATATGATATTCATGACTCTCTCATTGATTGTTGCAGAGATAAACATTTAAAAATGTTAATACATTTAAAATGCTGAGAATAGTGTCGGACTCATAGTAAGTGCTAGCTACTGTTGTTTTGTGACTGTCTTGTGATACCATCTCGTGGTGATCTCCATGATAAACTTGTGATGGAAGCAAAGCAATTATTCTTCCTAATTTACAGGTGAATAAAACTGAGATCACAGATGTTAAACACCTCACCCCAAGTCACTAAGAAGCTAGTAAAAAAAACAAATACCTTGGATACCAGGTCTAGAGTCTTCTCAGGTCATTTTATGTCTTTTGACTCACTTAAAGATTAGCATATCATAATACTTTCTTTTCTTCTTCCTTCCCCCTCTTCCCCACAAATCTCAAGCAAAGCATCATTTTCTGAGTGGTTTCTTTGTATGATACACCCCAGGCTTTGGGCAGAAGTTCCAAATCAAACAATGTGATGCCAGGGAGAAGAGCAGAAGCTTCCTGGAAAGGCTGGTTCTGCTTTTCCAAGGCACACATTAGAATCCCTAAGAGAGGAGACACTGGTCAAAAGCCTGTCTCCAAAATAAATGAGTAAATGTTACAAAGCAAGAAGTCAGCAGGACAAAGGACTGTAATTCTTCACCACTAACTGAGGCTTGCAATCAAACGTTTAGTAAACGTGACCTATTAACCTCTCTAATTCTATAGAATAGAATTATGTTGGAGGAGTTAAAACAGAAAATAAGACAATTCACTAGCAGAATCACTGACAGCTGTTCAGATGAGGTCTCGATATGAACATAGTCATTAACGTAAAGATCTGTAGCTGTTTGCCTTTTTCTTCTCATGGACAGGCAAGGGGAAAGGTCTGACTTGAAGGTAGCATGAACATAAGCACACTAGAACTTTGCTGAGTAACTCAGGGGCTCCCCAGCGCGTTATATAAACTGATGAACATGTCCTACTCGAATGTTTTGACTCTTCATGAAACCCCCAAGAATGTATATACTTGGCCAAGAACAAAGCTGAGAAGATGGGAAAGCAAGGAGACTTGGGAGATGAAAATATACAGCTGGGAGCCTTTTCTTTCCTTATTCTTCCCCTCCTCCTTTCAAGAGCCTCACTCCAAAACACCCTCCTACCATTTCTTAAAAGAATAATTTCTAAGAATAAATACTTCTACTCCAGGATAAAGACCTTACTTTGTTAGCTCCTGACTGACTATACCAGGTAAGTGGACTATGGCAAAGTGGCCAGCCTCAACTAAGAGTATGCCACAGCAGCTGTGGTCCAGCCACAGCAGGAAGGCACATGCAGCCCACATGGGGTGATCCTGGAATGTCTGGTTCTGGTCACCAAGAAGGACTGCACTTCTGGACCCTATAGGACACCATTTACATGACACCAGTTTTTCAAGACTGGGAGGTGTAGCGAATCTATCTATAATATAGAAACAAACACAGAGAGTCCAAGCATGAGGAGACAGAGGAATATGTTCCAAACAAAAGAACAAGGCAAAGCCTTAGATAAACAAAATGGAGATATATGAAATCTACCTGATAAAGAGGTCAAAGTCATGTCTTAAAGATGCTCGCTGGACTTGGGAAAAGAATGGATGAATATGGTGGGTTCTTCAAACATGAGAAAGAAATTTGAAAAAGAACCAATCAGAGATGAAGAATACAATCACTAAATTAAAAAATACACTAAAGAGGATTAATAGCAGATTTAAAAATGCAGAAAACTGGGTCAGCAATCTGGAAGACAGAGTACTGGAAATCACATACACACACAAAAGATTTTTAAAAAATGAGGAAAACTTAGAAACTTCTAGGACAACATCAAGTGTGCTAACATTTGCATTATAAAGGTGCCAGAAGGCAAAGAGAGAAAAGGACAGAACATTTATTTGAAAAATAATGATTGGAAACATTCCTAACCTGGGGAAAGAAATAGACATCCAAGCCCAAGAAGCACAGAGAGCCCTAACCAAGATGAACCTAAAGATGTCTACACAAAGACACATTAAAATTGAATGTCAAAAATTTAAGATAAAGAGAGAATCTTAAAAGCAGCAAAAGAAAAGCAGCCAGTTGTATACAAGAGAACATTAAAAGTCTATCTACTGGTTTTTGAACAGAAACTCACAGGCTACAAGGGGGTGGTACAATATATTTCAAGTCCTGAAAGAAAAAAAACACCAATAACTATACTCTACCCTGCAAGACTATCACTCAAAGTTGAAAAAGAGATAAACAGTTTCCAAGACAAACATGAGTTAAAAGAGTTCATCACCACTAAACTGGACTTACAAGAAATGTTAAAGAGATGTCTTTAAGATGAAAAGGCCATAACTGGAAGAGAATTATGAAAGAAAAAAATCTCACTGGTAAAAGCAAATATATAGTAAAGGGAATTGATCAACCATTTATGAAGCTAGTAAAAAGGTTAAAAGACAAAAGTAGTGGGGTGGCCTGGGTAGCTCATTTGGTTAAGTGTCCAACTCCTGATTTTGGTTCAGGTCATGAGCTCACAGTTGTGAGACTAAGCTCCATATTGGGCTCGACCCTGAGTGTGAAGCCTGCTTAAGAGTCTCTCCCTCTCACCCTCTCCCTCTCTCCTCCTCCCTCTCCTCTCTGTCTCTCTCTCTCTCCCTCTCTGTCTCTCTCTCTCACTCTCTCAAAAAAAGAAAAAAGTAGTAAAATCAACTATATTTAAAATAATTATTTAATGGATGCACACAAGAAATAATGTAATATGACATCACATACATAAAACATAGGAAAGATAAAAATGCAATGCAGTGGTCTTAGAATGTGTTCAAACATAAGCAACCATTAATTTAAAATAGATTGCTATATACATAGGTATCCAGAAACTGAAAACCTGAAATAATTATACTTAAAAAAGAGAGAGAGATTTCTAAACATAGCACTAAAGAAAAGTCATCACAAGAGAAAAGAGCAAAAGAAGGAGAAAGGAACAGAGATATATAATGTTTATTTATTTATCTTGAGAGAGAGAGAGGGGGGGGAGGAAGTGGGTCGAGGGGCAGAGAGAGGGAGAGAGAGAATCCCAAGCAGGCTCTGTGCTCTCAGCACAGGGCTCAAACTCAAGAATTGGTGAATCATGACCTGAGCTGAAACCAAGAGTCAGACACTTAACCAAATGAGCCACCCAGGCACCCCAGGAACAGAGAGAGCTATAAAAATGACCAGAAAACAGTGAACAAAATGGCAATAAGTATGTATTGGTCAATAATTACTTTAATGTTGATAAATGCTCCAATAAAAACATATAGGGTAAGTAAATATACAAAAAATAAACAAGATCCATCTCTATGCTGACTATAAGAGATTTAGTTAAAAGCTCAAGACCCAAACACACAGACTGAAAGTAAGGGATGGGAAAAGGTTATCCATGCAAATGGAATTTTTTTTTAAAAAAAGAAAAAGACAAAAAGGAAAGCAAAGGAAAGAAATGAAAAGCAAAGCAAAGCGAGGGTAGCAAAACATATCAGGCAAAAGAGATTCTAAAACAAAAATTGTAAAAGGAGACCAAGAAGGGTATTCTATAATGATAAAAGCATCAGCCCAGCTGGAGGATATATAAATTGTAAAGATCCATGCACCCAACATGAAAGCACTAACTATCAATGCAAATTTTAACAGAGCTAGAGGGAGAATTTTGCAGTAATACAGTAAGAGTAGGGGACTAACATACTCACTTATTATCAATGGGTAGGTCATCCACACAGAAAATCAAAAGGAAACAGTGACTTTAAGCAATACATTAGATAGAGAGACTTAACAAATATGTACAGAACATTCCATCCCAAAACAACAGAAGACACATTCTTTACCAGTGCACATGGAACATTCACTAGGACAGATCACATGTTAAACCACAAAACAAGTCTAAGTAAAGTTAAGAAGACTGAAATCATATCAAACATCTTTTCTGACCACAACGGTATGAAACTAGAAATCAATTATGATGGGAAAAAAAGCTAGGAAAAAAAAAACAAGCATATGGAGGCTATACAAAATGCTACTAAATAATCAATGGGTTGATAGAGAAATCAAAGAAATAAAAAATACCCGGAGACAAATGACAATTCAAAACACAATGTTCCAAAATCTATGGGATACAGCAAAAGCAGTTCTAAGCAGAAGTTAAGAGATAAAAATCTAACTCAAGAAACAAGAGAAGTTTAAAATCTAATCTTATACCTAAGGGAGTTGGTGGGGGTGGGGGAGGGAAGCCCAAAGTTAGTAGAAGGAGGGAAACAATAAAGATCATAGTAGGAATAAATAAAACAGAGACTAAAAAAAATACAAAAGATCACTGAAACTAAAAGCTGATTCTTTGAAAAGATAAAGAAAATTGATAAACCTTTAGCCAGACACATGAGAAAAAAGGGGTCAAAATAAAATCAGAATGAAAGAGAAGTTACAACTGACACCACAGATATAAAAATAATTGTAAGAGACTATTATGAGAAATGACAAACTGCTACCTAGAAGAAATGGATAAATTTCTAGAAACATACAGTCTTCTAAAATTGAATCAGGAAGAAAGAGAAAATCTGAACAGACCAATTACTAGTAATTACATTTAATCAGCAATCAAAAAATCCCAACAAACTAAGTCCAGAACCAGATGGCTTCATTGCTAAATTCTACCAAACATTTAAAGAAGAATTAATACCTAACTTTCACAAACTATTCCAAAATATTGAGAAGTAATGCTTCCAAATCCATCCTATGAGGCAACTATTACCCTGATATTGAAACCAGACAAAGACATAAAAAAAAAAAGAAAATTACAGGCTACTATCCCTCATGAACATGGATGCAAAAATCCTCAACAAAATATTAGCAAACCACATTCAACACCACATTAAAAGGATTACACACAATGATCCAGTAGGATTTACTCTATAGAATCAAGGATATGTCAATAAATGCAAATCAATCAACATGGCACACCATATGAACAAAATGAAGGATAAAAAACTGTATGCTCATCTCAATAAATGCAGAAAAACATTTGGCAAAATTTAACATCTGTTCATGATAAAAACATTCAATAAAATAGGTATAGAAGAAACATATCTCAGCATAATAAAGCCCATATATGAAAAACCCAAAGCTAACATCATACTCAGTGGTGAAAAGCTGCAAGCTTTTCTTCTAAGAGCAGGAACACAACTAAGGTGCTATTTCACCATTTTTATTCAAAACACTACAGGGAGTCCTAGCCACAGCAATCAGATATGAAAAATGAATAAAAATCATCCAACTTGATAAGGAAGATGCACAATTGTCTTATTTGCAGATGACATGGTTTATATACAACAAAGGACTAGAACTGATAAATGAATTGAGTAATGTGGCAGGTTACAACATTAATATATAGAAATCTGTTGTGTTTCTATAACACTAATAATAAACTGAAAGTAATAAGAAAACAATTTCATTTATCATTCCTTCAACAAGAATAAAACACCCAGGAATAAATTTAATAAGGTGAACAACTTACTCTGAAAACTGCAAGACATTGATGAAAGAAAATAAAAATGACACCGATATGTGGAAAGATATACTATGTTCATAGACTACAAGAATTAATATTATTGAAATGTACATACTGTCTAAAACAATGTGCAGATTCAATCTATCCCTACCAAAATATAAATGGCATTTTTCACAGAACTAGAACAAATAATCTTAAAAGTTGTATGGAACCACAAAGACCCTAGAGAGCCAAAGCAATCTTGAGAAAGAAAATGCATCAGGTATTATGCTCCCAGATTCAAAGTGTACTACAAATATACAGTAATTAAAATAGTGTGGTACAAAAACAGACACACAGATCAGTGGAACAGAATAAAGAATCCAGTAGTAAACCCACACTTCTATGGTCAATTAACCTAGGACAAAGGAGCTAAGAATATACAATGGGGAAAAGACTATCTCCTTAATAAACGGTGCTGGGAAAACTAGAGAGCTCCATGTAAAAGAATAAAACTGGACCACTTTCTTACACCATATACAAAAATCAAATTAATATATAAATCATTATATAAAACCAAAATGGATCAAAGCCTTAACTGTAAGACTTGAAACCTTAAAATTCCTAAAAGAAAACACCGGCAGTAAATTCTTAAACATTGGCCTTAGCAAGATTTTTTTGGATCTGTCTCTGTAGGCAAATGCAACAAAGAAAAAAATGAACAACTGAGTACATCAAACCAAAAAGGTTTGCACAGCAAAGGAAACTATTAACCAAAGGAAAAGGCAACCTGCTGAATAAGAGAAGATATTTACAAATAATGTATCTGATTAGGGATTAATATCCAAACTACATAAAGAAGTCATACAACTCAAAACCAAAAAAACAGTTGGATTAAAAAATCGGCAGGGACCTAGAGATACTTTTTTCCAAAGATGACATAAAGATCACCAACAGACACATGAGAAAATGTTCGACATCACTAACCATCAGGTTGAAACAGTCAAAACCACGATGAGATAACACCTCACACCAGTCAGAATGGCTAAAATCAACAACACAAGAAACAAAAGGTGTTGGTGAAGATGTAGCAAAAAAGGAACTTTTGTGGATTACTGATGGGAATGTGAATTGATGCAGCCACTATTGAAAACAGTATGAAGTTTCTTCAAAATATTAAAAATGGAGGGCACCTGGGTGGCTCAGTCAGTTAAGTGGTTGGATCTTGGTCTCAGCTTAAGTCATGATCTCACAATTCATGAGTTCAAGCCCCACATTAGGCTCTATGCTGACAGCATGGAGCCTGCTTGGGATTCTCTCCCCCTCTCTCTCCGCCCCTCTCCTGTTCATGCTGACACTCTCTCTCTCTCTCTCTCTCTCTCTCTCTCTCAAAATAAATAAATTAAAAAATTTTTTTTTAATTTTTTTACATTTATTTTTGAGAGACAGAGTGAGACAAGAGTTGAGGGAGGGGAGGGGCAGAGAGAGAAGGAGACACAGAATCCCAAGCAGACTCTAGGCTCTGAGCAAGCATTCAGCACAGAGCCTGAAGTAGGGCTTGAACTCACAAACCACGAGAGGTAAACCGTGAGATCATGACCTGAGCCGAAGTCGGACACTAACCGACTGAGCCACCCAGGTGCCCAAAAAAAATTTTTAATAAAAATAGAAATATCATATGATATAGCAACTCTACTTCTGGGTATTTATCTGAAGAAAACTAAAACACTAGTTATAAAATATGTATACACTTCTACATTCATTGCAGCATTATTTATAATAGCCAAGATATGAAAACACCACCAGTGTCCTTTGGTAGATAAATGGATAAAGAAGATGTGTCATACATAACAGTGGAATGGAACTCAGCCACAAAAAAAAAAGAAATGAAATTATGCCACTTGTGAAAACATGGATGGACCTAGAGAATATTATGCTAAGTGTAATAAGTCAGTGCTAGACAAATACTATATGATTTCACTTAAATATGGAATCTAGAAAACAAAACAAAACAGAAGCAGACTCATAGATACAGGCAAACAGTCTAGAGGTAACAGAGTGGTGGGGGGAAACAGGTAAAACAGGTGAAGGAGAATATGAGGTCCAAACCTCCAGAAATAAAGTAAGTAAGTCATAGGGATGTAAAGTACCGCATAGAAAATATAGTCAATAATATGTAATGACCTTGTATGGTGACGGATGGTAACTACAGTTACGGTGGTGGGCATTTCATAATGGATATAAATGTTGAATCACTATGTTGTGCACATGAAATTAATATAATACTGTCTGTTAATACTTCAATAATAATAATAAAAAGACCTTATTTTGAAATTATTTAGACTATCCATTAGAACATATTTGATGGCTCTTTTTATTTTTTTCAAGTATAATTGATATATTAGTTTCAGGTGCCCAATGCAAGGACTCAACCTTGGAGTGTATTGTGAAATGATCACACTCTTCTTGAAGCACTCGGTTAGCCTGGCTTCCAAAACAGGGCACTGAATTGTTCTTGTTTCTTTGTTTTTTGTATGGCATTGACAGCTCAGTCTGTTCAGCAGCCCTTTCTTGTCTTCCTTTCCTGCTGGACCTGAGTCCCAGGGGCTTAGTTCTTGCAATTCATCTCAATGGTTCATGACATTCAATCTCTAAGTGGCCTCGCACAGCCTCCCGGGACCGACAGCATTGATACGGAGAGCCGCCTTGCCCCGTCCTGACTTTCTCAACCCCAGCTCTGGATATTCTGTCACTGACTCAGCATTGCCACTTGGAAAGCTGGTAGGCATCTCAAATTGAACATGTCCAAACTGACCTCTGGACGCCTCTCCAGGCTGGCTCCTTCCCTGGTGTCCCTTTACCAGGATATGACAACTCTATTCACCCAGTTGCTCGGGATGAAAACCTCAGTCACACATGGTTCTTTTCTTTTTCTCCTAGGCCACAGCAAACCCAGCAGCAAATCCTGTTGGCGTAATAGAACCCGGGCCTGTAGGGAGAAGCGCCTATATCCTCTGTGGCCATGCTGGACCAAGCCACTTTGCACGTCAAGTTGCTCCCTAGGCAGGCTCCCAGCCCCCACCCTCGCCCTCCTACCTTTGAAAACATCAGTTGGATCATGGGCACTCCTCTGCTCAAGACCCTCCGACGACCTCTACCTCATTTAGAATAAAGCCCTCAGTCTTCCGGTGCCTATTAGCTTTTGACATTTCCTGTTTCCCTCCAATAGTCCTTCGGCCACACGGACCACTGGGACACCTCAAAGCCGCTGTGCCCCTGTGCCCTTGGCCCTTACGGCTCTTCTTTCAGAAGCCTGCAGCATGGACTTCCCCTCCTTGGCCCTTCCATCCTCTCACCCCATGCTGCACGTTCAGTTCACAAAAACGCAAACCAAAGTCATAACCCCTGGTACCATTGAGCGTGACCTTATTTGGAAAAGGGATCTTGGCAGTGGTAACCAAGCTGAGATGATATCATTAGGGTGAGCTCCAATCCAATATGCTGGTGACCTTATAAGAAGAGACACACACAGGAAAATGCCACGGGAAGTCAAAGACACACGGGAGACCAGGTGACCACAGAGGCAGCAACTGGGGTGATGCAGGTGCAAGCCTGGGGACACCAGAGATAGACAGCCACCAGCAAAAGCCAGGAAGAGGCAGGGAGACCAGAGTGGCAGAGGCAGCAGGTTTCCGAGGACAGAGCTGGGCAGGAATAAGTTCTGTCACCCTAACCCATGCCACCTGGCTTGTGACTTGGTCCCAGCAGCCCTAGGAGACTCATACGTCCTGATTATTGATTCTTCGTGCTGCTTATCGCTTCCTGAAATTTTGTGTTTCTTGTTTATCCATTTTGGGTCCTTCTATTAGATTATGGGCACCACAAAGGGCTGCACAACCCTGTCCGGGGAAAGCCATCAACCCCCAGGACTCACGCCCGGGCTGGCACACTGTCCCGCCTCCCCACTGCCATCAAACTTTTCTTTTGGTCTCTAAGGGTCAGAGATTATTTTGTACGTCACACAGATGAGCCAACACCCTGCATGCTTAGAAACATTATGTGAGCTCATAAGTGATGAGAATGTCCACACTTTTTTCATTAGACAGATTTGTGAACTAAAGTTTACACTCCTTTCCCCAGGAATACATCAAGACACAAAAATGCTCCCGAGTCCTGGTTGAAGAATCACCGGCAGTGTCTCCCTCCTGACCTCCTTAGACATCTAGCTGCATTGCCCTCACCTCACAACATTGGGAGCCAAAGTTTTCCCAGACAGAGAACCTTCTCACGGCACAAAATAAACCCATGTTAGACTGAAGATCACACTAGCATTGACCCAAGGTCGGGGTAAATTCAACAAAACAGTGACATATCCCTTTTTATGGATTTGCTCTTGACCTTAGATTAAAAAAATATATTTATGTAAATAATGAAAAGCTGGTTAAGTTCTTGCAATTCCACAGTTTATGTAAAAGTAGCACCATAAGGGGTTCACAGGTGGCTCAGTCAGTTAAGCGTCTGACTTCAGCTCAGGTCGTGTCTCACAGTTCCTGAGTTCAAGCACCACATCAGGCTCTGTGCTCACAACTCACAACCTGGATCCTGCTTCGGATTCTGTGTGTGTCTCTCTGTTGCTCTCTCAAAAGTAAAGAATTAAAAAAATTTTTTTTAAATAGCACTATATGGGGCACATGGGTGGCTCAGTTGGTTAGGTATCCAATTCTTGGTTTCTGCTCAGGTCATGATCTCACGGTTTGGGAGTTTGAGCCCTGCATGAAGCTCCAAGCTGACAGTGTCGAGCCTGCTTTGGACTCTATCTCTTCCTTCTCTCTGCCCCTCTCCAACTCGCTCTCTCAAAATAAATAAACTTGAAAATAAATACAAGTAGCACCATATGAAGAAGCTCCCTGGCACATATTCTATACAAATGCTGAAAATCATGTGCTCTGAGCCATGTCTGACGCCGAGTGAGGTCTTGGGCTGTTTATGAACTGTCTTCCTGTCTCACTTTCATGCCACAGGAGTCACATGTACTCGTCTGGCTCCCACTCTTCATCAGAAGAAATAACATTATTTCTTTTTTGTTATTGTTAGAGAATTTTTTCTTTTTAATGCTTATTTTTGAGAGACAGCACGAGCAGGGGAGGGGCAGAAAGAGGAAGACAGGACCTGAAGCAGGCTTCGCATTGACTGCAGAGACTGCAAAGTAGGGCTCGAACTCACAAATTGTGAGGTCATGACCTGAGACAAAGTTAGAGGTTTAACCCACTGAGCCAACTAGGTGCCCTGAAATAACATTCCTTCTGACAGTGTATTTAAAAAAAAAATTAACGTTTATTTTTAAATATTTTTTAATATTTTATTTATTTTTGAGATACAGCATGAGCAGGGGAGGGTCAGAGAGAGAGGGAGACACAGACTCTGAAGCAGGCTCCAGGCTCTGAGCTGCCAGCACAGGGCCCGACCTGGGGCTCATACCCACAAACTGTGAGATCATGACCTGAGCGAAAGCTGGACGCTCAACCAACTGAGCCACTCAGGTACCCCAACGTTTATTTTTGAGAGACAGAGCATGAGTGAGGGAGAAGCAGAGAGAGGGAGACACAGAATCTGAAGCAGGCTCCAGGCTCTGGGCTGTCAGCACAGAGTCCAATGTGGGGCTCGAACTCATGAACCATGAGATCATGGTCTGAGCCGAAGTCAGCCGATTGAGCCACCCAGGTGGTTATATATTTAAATTTTACTGATATCTAGTACATAATTTTAAACACAAAGCTAAAGTACTATATTATCACACCTAAAATGTGTCAATTGTTTCCTATAAAATATTCAGTTTGTGTTCAACTCTCCGTCTCATGTATGTTTATTGTTTATACTATTTACATGTGACTTAACCAGGTGGCGAGGGATTCAGGCCGATGTTTGCAATCATTCTCCTGGTCTGCACACAGCATGGCCGGAACGACCTGGGAGACAGGCTCCTGAGCCCCAGAGGCAGGTGTCCTGGGTGAGTTGTACAACCACATGAGTGGGCTGTGAAAGTTATTTTGTCCGGCCCTCTGCTGCCTATTCAAAAAATGACACCAGATTCTGCATCTCTGTCACTTCAGCAGTCACATAGAAAGACCTTCCAGGAGCATCTTTAATAGTGCATTTTATTTATTTTAATTAAAAAAAATTTTTTGAGAGAGAGAGAGACAGTGTGAGCTAGAGAGGGTCAGAGAGAGAGGGAGACAGAATCAGAAGCAGGCTTCCAGGCTCTGAGCTGTCAGCACAAACCCATGAACCATGAGATCATGACCTGAGCCGAATCGGACACCCAACCCACTGGGCCACCCAGGCACCCCTGTAGTGCATTTTAGAACGTGAACCCAGCCAGCTGTTCTCCAGGCAAAGAGTTCGCTGCTCCTGGAGCAGAAGCACTTGCAGACACTTTATTCTGCAAGTCTGCAGCCTGAAGGGTCATCTCCTCAGCTGCCGGCCCCACAACCATCTTGGGCTTTGCAAACTACATTTTTGGGGGGCAAAAGCTTCTAGTTTCACAGGCAATAAAGGAACTGGTTAGGACTGAGTAGTGGGTAAGATGTGAGCCAGGTTGAGATGGCTCCAACGAGATTGCATAACAGCAAGCAGAACTAAGCAAGAATCGGGGCTTGTAGCTGAGGAATTCCAAGGGAGGTTCCAGGATACCGGGAGGGACCCAGGTGCCAAGTGTACTGAACAGATACCACTATTTGAATACCTAACAGAGCCATGCAAACAAATACTAAGTCATATATACACATATAGATATAATAACACACACACACACACACACACACACACACACAAATAAAACCTGACCCTGTGGTTCTGAGTCTAAACAACAGAGTGGGCCCAGGATACACACACACACACACACACACACACACACGAATCACACGAATATCCGTCTAAGCCTTAGGCATATCTTGCTGGATTCAAGCCCGCAGTGGTGTGCGAAACAAATCCAGGACTTCGGCTGGGAAGAGGAGGTCACTCTAGAGTGTGCCACAGAATCAGCAAAGGTGATTGCTTAGGTGCACCCCCACCCCCCTTGGAAGCCGATCCCCTGGGAGAACGCACCCGCCCAGGAGGTGGGAGCCATCCAGCGCTCCCGCGCCACCTCCCAGAACGACACGTTGACACTGGGGGCCGGACCAGCCGCTGGCAGGGGATGCTCGGTTCGCCAGCCGAGCGCTTTCTGGGAGCGCTGGGCGTTCTTGGTGGGAATCCGCAGGGTCGGGGTAGTTACCACTATCCCAGGGGAACGCAGGGGAGGTGGAAAGAGGGAGGTAAGACAAGGCAGGTGTACCCCGGCAGGGTCAAGGTCAGGTTAGAGAAAGAGCTGGCTGGAGGAGTGTCGGCTGCGGGAGGATATGGGTTGGGGGTCGAGGCTAAAGTAGTCCCCGCCCAGGGTCACTCACCATCCTCCAGCGCTTCGTGCACGAGCAGAAGACCAAGCAGCAGCCAAACCTTCATCTTCAGGGCCAGGGGCGCGGGCAGAGGTGCCGGGACCGCGGTTGGAGGAGTACCCGACAGCACAGGGCGAGGGCAGGGGCGCAGCGGGAGGAGGCTGCGGGCGAGGGGCGTGTCGGGGCGGGCGTCTGGGACGCCACAGCTGGAGGATTCGGTTTCCTGAGGTGGAACCCAGTTTGGGGAAAAAGTGTGGTTTTTTTCCCCTCTTAGTTCTGTGTAATGTGACCTCTCCTGCCCCCTGGCGGAGCAGTGGAGAGAGGTGCTTTCTCGTGCGCTGAGCGCAAGTGGCTGTGGACAAGATGTCAATTACCAAAGTCGCTTCTGGAGTTTCTCCAGCTGGGCTGTTTACCTAGTTCACTAACGTGAGCGAGGCCCAGTGTGATCCTGCAGGTACTGATGGGGTCACGTTTAACCATAATTGCCCAAATGTCACCAGCATTCTCCCCACCTGCCCAGGCAGAGCCTTAATGCTCTGTCAAAAGTGCTCTCCAAATACTTGTTTATTGCCAAGTCTGCCCTTGAGCTAACAAGACCATTACCTGCAGCTGTTTTCGCTGTTCCGCTGTGTCAGGGCAGAAGTGGGCTGCCCAGTTTCAGCTGGACACCAACTTCTCCCCAGCAGGTGAGATGTTAGAACCCTGGGGCTCCCAAATGGGGAAGCTGGCCTTCCATCAAAGGGACCCGCAGCAAGCCAGCTCCTTCCTTAATATCCCAGCAGAGATTTTGGAGAAATGACGACACCCTTATATTCACAAGTCCCATTGCACAGCACTCAGGTGTTCAGGCCAGACTGCCAGAAACAGTTCCAAGAAATAACATCCGTGCCCCTGGCCCCGCACCGCATACATACACGTCTTTCCCTCTGAGTCAAAATCAGCACTGAGATTGTTTTAAATGTAGTAGCTCTATTCTTCCAGAAGCCTCCGCAGTTCTAGCAAATTCTTCCCCAGCCCTTTCAGGTTAGGAAACCAAGAGAGGTTAAATGGTGCTCCATGGACCCTCTGTATGCTTATTATGAAGCATGCTAAGGAGGTGATTAAAATGAAAAGGAAAAAGTATTGGGGCACTGGAGCTTCTGACTTTGGCTCGGGTCATGATCTCACAGTTCGTGCATTGGAGCCTTGAGTCCTGCTCTGTGCTGACAGCCCGGCCTGGGGCCTGCTTTGGATTCTGGGTCTCCCTCTCCTCCCTCATTTGTGCATGCACATGCTAGCTCTCATCCTCGCCCTCTCTCTCAAAAATAAACTTTAAAAAAAAGGAAAAAAGATTGCAAACAAAATTATAATTAACTGCCAAGTGATATATACTATTAATAGGGGGGAAGTTCAGAGGGGTGGGAAATCCAGGGCTGGGGCTTGAGTTTGGAGACCACAGGAGGGTGGGGAGGGGTAGGAATGCATCATCTCTGATTCCTTGGCTGGTGGTCAGGAGAGTATGCGCCAAGGCACAAAGCATAGACCCAGCCCTGTGGTGCGGGCTGGCCAGACTGGAAGGGTAGCTCAGCTGTGGGAGCAGAGTGGAAAGGAGTCTGAAGCAGGAGCCGGGGGCTACGGAAGGCAGGCTATGGTGGGGGGCAGGATTGGGGCGTTCGTGAACCTCTCTGCAGAGAGGCTCACCACTGCTGAGCTTGCAGACTCCTGTAATGAAAGCCCCCGGCAGGTACAGGCAGGCGGGGGCGTTCCTCCAGGGGGAGCAGGCTCTGGGCTAACAGCCCGCTTCTTTCAAACATTACTATCAGAGTGAGCTTGATTCAAAACAACAGGAAGGAGACTTTCCCCTCAACCTGCAAGGGGAGAAGTTTAGCACAAACTAGTGTTTATCAGCCATTTCAAGCCAGAGGAACCAAGACTTGCACCTGCTGTCACCTGCTTCTCTTGGTGCCAGTCTGGTGCCCACTTTGCTAGTCCCTGAGTGCACAGGAGAGAACAGTTTCCTGGGAATATGGGAGACCGAGGTCAGGGGCGCACACTGCCACTAGCTCTCAGCTCCTCCCTCAACTCTCCTACCTTCTCTAGAGTGGGGCTCTCTCGTTGGTAGAGGGAGGATGCTGGAAGATTGTTTCAGTAAGTGCTTACTGTGTGTTCCTTATTATGAAGGTGGAGACATCATGCTGGACTGGACACTAGTCTGAAGACAAGCGTCTGGACTGCCCTAACGGGAGGGGTCTCGTGCTGGGGAGCACTCTGGAGGGAACGGAGTCCGCCTGGGCTGCTCGCCCTGAGATCCCTTTGCATCTGGACTCCCTGGAGTTGACAACTTCCGCTCTGGCCCTGTTTTGGAGCCTGGGCTCTGCCTACAGCTCCCCGCCCCCACTCCACAGTCATCAGGCCTTGCCTGTTCTACCTGTTGATGCATCAAGGCCGCCTCTTTTTTGCCATCATCCCTCGCCTCACTGCCCTGTCCATGCCCACCTGCCCCTCCGTCTTGCACCCCAGTCCTCAGCAATTACTTCTATTTGTGAATGGTACTCTAAAAATCTAACCCAACTGAAACCTTTCTAAGGCCCTCCAGCAAGGCTGAGACTCCCAAGTTCATGATCCTGCTGGCCTCTCTTGGTGCCACTCCCTGTCCTGCCCGCCACACTAACAGCACACTGCCCTTGCCCACCCCCCAGCCATCATGAGGGTCCACTGCTCCTGTGGCTCTCCCTGCCACAGAGCCCCTTCCCCTGTTTTACCGCCTGCCCACCCTCTCACCACGCCCTGGCCTCACTCCCCCTCTAAGACTTGGTTCAGACCTCGCCTCCTCCCAGCTGGTCTGAGCATTTCTCTGATAATAAAAACTTCCATCTTAGAAAAAAAGGCAGCTTTTAGCCATGAATCTGGTTATGCTTCTTTCTCCTGTACTAATTTATGCGTTCAAGGGCAGGAAGTGCATCTTGCTTAATGTTGTACTGCACCACCAGGTTCTGGAAAATAACAACTATTTGTTAGGAACTTACCGTGTTCCACATGGTGTGTTTCTCATTGATCCAATCAGCAGGTGGTAGGCTGTGCTGTTAGCATCGTCTCCGTTTTATGGATGCGGGAGCCCCAAGTTAGACGCGCAGCTGAGCATCATCCAGGCTTTGTCTGACCCCCAAGTCTGTGGGTCTAACCCCTCATTCTGCTTGTTAAAATGAGCTGTTAAATCAGTAGGAATAAAAGCTATCAAACGGGCCTGCCTGACCTGTAAACTGGAGACACCACCAAGCTGTTGGTCTTAAACTCCTGAGACTAGAGGCGAATACCTGATGGCTTGCCTCAAGTTGTGCGAGATGGCAAGCCCACAGAGGAGTGGAACTGGGCAGCCTTCTGTGGAGACGGGAAACACACACCCTGCTCCTCCTTGGTCAGAGCCCGCCATTGAAGCAGCCGTTGGAAGAACAAAGCTAGAACGTTAACTGACTGTTAAACAGCCAAATACAGACTGGAATGAAGGTTGAGGATCCCTGGGAGGCTCAGACGCGAGGAGAGTCCAGAGTCACCCAGGAGCTCTTCCCAGCAGCCTCTGCGGGTTGTTCATGAGGAAAACAGACAAAATGGCCCCACATGGGAAGAGGGCTGGCTTTAATGAAGAGCTGCACTCAGCTGCCCCACCTGTGTTTACTTTTATTTAAAGGGCTTTTATTTTTCCTTAAAAATTACTCAGTTAACCCACTTAAAAATATTATAAATCTCCACAGAATTATATAGGACAGAAAATGATAAAAGAAAAACAATAAAACACTTTTTTATATCCCCTCCCCTTCCTACTGACTATAAAATACTGCATAGGAAAGATGTACCATAGTTTAATTGTTGATAGCTAGTTTGGTTGTTTCAAACACTGTCTTACAAAAAATACTGCAGTAACTATTGTGATCCAAATATCTTGATGCTCATGAACATTCTATAAAATAGATACCTAGAAATTAAATTATTTCACCAATGGTTATGATATTTAGCATTTTTGGTGAACTCTGCCAATTTGAAAAGCTGTCCCTATTTACAACCAATTCCACTTTCCTTGGGAGCACCCACCAGGACTGATGTAGTCATGCTATTCAATTTTTACAACCTGTGGGTGGAGGTGGGGAGTCTCATTATGCTCTCTCTTTTTTAAAGTTTTATTTATTTGAAAGGAGCAGGGAGCGAGCAGGGGAGGGGCGAGAGGGAGAAAGAGAATCCCAAGCAGGCTCCACACTGCCAGCACAGAGCCCAGTGAGGGGCTCGGCTCGAGCTCACAAACTGCGAGATCATGACCTGAACTGAAATCAAGAGTCCGGTGCTTGACCCACTGAGCCATCCAGGTGCCCTTAACTATGCTCTTTTAATTCCCTTTCCTCTTGTTACTATTGAGAATGAGCATGTTACTGTGTTTTTATTAGCCACTTGTATTTGCCAATTTTTGAAAATTGAGTTATTTTTATAATTGTCTTAACAATAGTAGGATCAGAACATATTCTGGCTACTAAGCTCTTGGGGGGCATACAAATTGCAGACATTGTCTGCTAATCCTGTGCTGGTGTTTTAGTTTTGCTAATGGCACCTTTCTTCAAACAATTACAACCAATGTTTAAGCAATTGCATTTTCAGGAACTTCTTTCATGGCTTCTGGGTTTACTATCTCCTTAGGTAGGTCTTCTCTGCCTCTAATTATCCAACTGTTTTATATTTCCATCTAAAACTTTCATAATTTTGTTGTCATGTTTGATCCTTAAGCCCATCTATAGTTTTTTCTTTTTTTAGTATCACAAGTTAGAAATCTAATTTTTTGTGTTTCCATTTGGATGGTCAATGTCACACTAACATTTGTTAAAAGGTTGGTACTTTTTCTGTCTTTTTGAATTGACTTCTAGTGTGTATTAAATTACACATGTATATGGATCTGTTTCTGTTCTGTGTTAGTTTATTGATTTCTTTATACCTATCGAAATATCAGACTGCATTAATTGGTACTGATTTATAGTATGTTTTGTCATTTGTTTGGGCCCCCATCATGTGTTAACTATTATTGTACAACCTCTCCAAAGAGAACATTCAGATGGCCAACAGACACATGAAACAATGCTCAGTGTCACTCATCAGGGAAATACAAATCAAAATCACACTGAGATACCACCTCACACCAGTCAGAGAGGCTAAAATGAACAAATCAGGAGACTATAGATGCTGATGAGAATGTGGAGAAATGGGCACCTTCCTACACTGTTGGTGGGAATGTAAACTGGTTCAGCCAATCTGGAAAACAGTGTGGAGGTTCCTCAAAAAATTAACAGTAGAACTCCCCTATGACCCAGCAATAGCACTGCTAGGGATTTACCCACGGATACAGGAGTGCTGATGCATAGGGGCACATGTACCCCAATGTTCATAGCAGCACTTTCAACAATAGCCAAATCAAGGAAAGAGCCTAAATGTCCATCAAATGATGAATGGATCAAGAAGATGTGGTTATATATACAATGGAATACTACATGGCATGAGACAGAATGAAATCTGGCCATTTGTAGCAACATGGATGGAACTCGAAGGTGTTGTGCTAAGTGAAATAAGTCAGGCAGAGAAGGACAGACACCATATGTTTTCACTTATAAGTGGAACAGGAGAAACTTAACAGAGGACCATGGGGGAGGGGAGAAAAAATAGTTGGGGAAGAGGGAGGGAGGCAAACCATGAGAGACTCTTGAATACTGAGAATAAACTGAGGGTTGATGGGGGTGGGGAAGAGGGGAAAGGAAGGTGATGGGCATGGAGGAGGGCACTTGTTGGGATGAGCACTGGGTGTTATATGGAAACGAACTTGACAATAAACTATAAAAGAAAAAATATATCATTGTACATTTTCTCTTCCAGGCAAAGTTTGGAATCAGCATGTCAATCCCCATAAAAATTTTACTGTGTTTTGATGATGATTGCATTGAATTTATGTTTTGGGGGAAGAATGGTGATGTTTACAACATTGAGTCTTCCTGTCCAAGACTGTGATAATGTATTGTCACTTTCAACTTATTCAAGTCTACTTTTATGCCCCCATTATATTTTATAATTGGTTAATACTGGTATTAGGACAACAATTTTAGAATTCTGCATTCTCAGGTATATTTTGCATCAAATACTCTTTAGCTAAGTGTTGGCTACATAAATGTGTGTGTGTGAGAGTGTGTGCAACTACATAAACACTTATATAGTTATGTTCACATAGTCATAGTCTTTCCATGTAAGTCTTGCTTGCTAATAACAAGCAATAATAATATGCAAGGCTTATTTCTTATTTTTGCTTGCTCATTTGTTTTGCTATTATGATGGACTCTCCCCCAGTACATTGTCACATTGATTAACTGGTATGTCAAAATTAAATTGGAATTATGCTTTCCCAGCCTCTTCGATATCACATACACCTTAGATAAATTTAGATACTTCAGCTTATCTGAGGTCTGCGTTATGTGCCCAACTGTGTTCTTTCCTCCTTCCAAAATTTAGATGTTGAAGTCCTAACCTCCAGGACTTCAGAATGTGGCTGTATTTGGAAATAGGGTCTTTAAAGAGTAACTAAATTAAAGTGGGGTCATTAAAGTGAGTCCTAAACCAGTATCACTGATACAGGTGTAAACCTAGATGCAGATACAGACACAGAGGAAGACCAGGCGGAGATACCAGAAGACAGCCATCTACAAGGCAAGGAGAGGCTCAGAAGAAACTAATCCTGCCCACGTCTCGATCTCAGACTTGCAGCTTCCAGAGCTGTGAGAATATACTTCTGTTGTTTAAGCCATGAGTCTGTGGTACCTCGGTGTGTCAGCACCAGGGAACATGTAGTCGATTTGGATGGGAGCGAAAGTGACAAGAAATATACAGGCTTTTCCAAGACATCTAACTGCTTAATCACAGGCTTATTATCCTCAAACGGGGCAATCTCCAGATGACTGGATCTGAAAAATAAAACTGGGCAAGTTGTATTTTTTAGGGGTTGAATTTCATTGTAAAAACCCATTTGCTGCTTCTCTGGGGTGAGAAAGAATTTTATTTCTAGAATCTCTGTTTGCCTTGGTCTTTGCATTCTTTCTCCCAATAATTGCTGGAATATCGGCCAATTAAAATAAGCATTTACTTACAGCTCCAAGTCAAATACAACTTGAAGCCTGGTTTCCTAAGGCATGATTAATTTTTGTGTGTTTGTATCTGGTCACCTTAATGGACCCTCTTATTAATCCAAATAGTTTTCTATTGATCTCTTAGGTTTTTAGATCAATGATCATATTACCTGCAACACCCACTGTGTCTTTCTTCATTAGCTGCTGCCTGCCTGTGGCTTCCACCTCGCTGGTGCGATAGCCTTTAGTGTTTGTAATCCACTGACCCCTAGTCTCTGGAAGCTCAGAGGGGCTCAGGGATGGAACAAGTCAGGGACTCCAAGCCTTCCCCGAACCATTAGCTGCCTCCTACTGTGGGAAGAGAGGAGGCTGAAAACACAGCAATGGCCTTTTAAGAATAGGATCTAGGGAACCAGTGTCACCTGTGAGAGGACACTGACTTACCAGCGCAATAATGCATCACTGCCTTTCTCTGAAGAGTGTCTTAACAACTGAAGAGCTGGAGAGAGTAGCAGCAGAAGGGAGAAGCAAAAATCAGGAAGTGGAAGGAGAAGTGAGTGGCAGGCTGTACCTTAGTTCTAGAGAAGCATATTTCTTTCACTTGTCTTTAAAAGCACAATTGATACGTAATGTGTATCTCATGGCTGATGAGACAAGGTACCAGCAATCCCTTCAGGTTACTGAGGGCCAGAGTGAAAGGGTAGCACTTCCTTTACGATTTCCTTGTGAGTGATTTTGTAGGTCGCATTTTCATTATAAATTAATGATTATTTTCTATGACTCCTCTGTCCTGAAAAATCTGTTCCCTCAATTTTTCCTGTCTCCTTCAAAGGCCTATATTTTGGGCATCTGCTCCCCACCCCCCAAATCAGGACATTTCTCTTTTCTAACTGGCTTTTACTAACCATAGACATACAAACAAGATGAATGTATATTTTTAAATTAATGTCTCAAGGTTTTAGCAGCAGCCAATGTTAATGGTTGTAAATACAGCTCTGAAAATTTAACAGAATGCCAATTGTTGATGCCCCCACAGCCACTCACCGAGAGACAAGTCAGATCCCAGAAGTTGGTAGAACTTTCCCGGCTCCCGGATGTAGCAGCTGTAAGATGTATTGCCAGTCTGTTGGTAACATGAGCCTGTAAATGGCTCGGGGAAGAGGGACCACTCTAAGCTATGATGCAAGTGAACTGAAGCCTCCATTCTCTGTCCTTTTCTTCATTTAATAGTAGGCTGTCAACTATCCTTGTGTATTTGATTTCTCCTGCTTACTTGCTCATTTTGACAGTGTCTTCTGTTGTTTAAAACTTGGTGCCAAGTCAACGTTTCAGTCCAAGAACAATGGCATTTTAAGTCTCATTTCTACCAGGGTAATGAAACCCTTGGCCCTTGCTTGAAGAAATGGCAGACATCAGTGCACAGACGGGGGAAGATGGTGGAGACCTGGAGACTCAGCCACTGGGGAGCCCCAGAAATGAATCACAACCGTGGTATGGTACTTCTGGGTTAAGGGACCCAGAGCCCAGAAACAAGCTCGCTCCCCTTCATGGAGATACAGGCTCACCTTGAGCTGTGGCATACTTACTCCTGGGTAGAACCATTGACCTTTCTCCTCATATTGGCTGTGCCACTTTTAGCAACAAGGATTCTCTACTCAGCCTTTATTAGAAAGTTCAAGTAAGTAAATCAGTATGGAGCTGAGTTTCTTTCTGGATAGTTTCGTCTTTTTGACCTACTCGAAAAAAGCTGAGATAACGTGATAATAGGTTATTTTTGTATATCTTTGAGATTTTTTTTTTTTTTTTAGATATTTTATGGGTTGAAATGAATCACTTTTTCCGCACAGGGACTTCTCAGTACAATCGCTTAGCAATCCATGGGCTTTGAGCCCTCTGCCTGAAAAGGAAGCCTATCTGTGTTCTTTAGGAGATGGTGTTATTGCCATGGGGCGGGACCCAGACACAGTTCCTGGGGGATAACTGCCTTCATGTGACCACATGGGACCAGGCAGGTGTGGGTCAGCAGCACCTAGTAACAATCCTAGTAGCCAACAAGTAGATAAGTTGGGTTTGAGGCTTCTACTTGGCAAATATTTTGATGTTTCAGCTTGGATTTCAATGCTGGCTAAATTGATACTGCCGTTTTCATATTTCAACACGGTATTCCCTCCAATTAGGTAAAATCCATGGGAATTAAATATATGCACAGACACTTCAAAATTAATAACTAATTCAAAAGATTTGCAATTTTAAATAACTTTGAGCCATGTAAGAAAGCTCTTTAAATCCTGCCTCCCAGAGGGGCAAGAGTGTTGGAGTTGGTACTATTTCCATACTGTAAAAAATTTAGTCGTACATCACTGATTGCAATTATTAAAGGCTATGGTGTACTAAGGAGAACGCGGAGAGAGGACTTTGTTACAGATAAAAGCAGTGATGAAAAGACAGCAGTTGAAGTGGGAGGAGCCCAGCTCTTTGGTCCTGGGATACTGTGCTTCACGAGCAGGTGCTATTTTTTGGAATGTGCCATGAGGACTGAGGATATGTGAAAACATGTCTTTTATCTTACAGGACCGGGTGGTCCTCAGGCTGCCAGGTGAGTATTCTTGACAATAAAATCATTTCCATTTCCATTGCACCATATTTCTGAGTTTAAAGGTTCCCCCCATCCCCCCCCAAAGTTTACATTAGATAAATGTATGACATGTATGCTTTTGGTATGTGTAATTCATATACTTATTATCGTAAGTCATATTACAATTTATTTAAAAAGCACATGGTCACATTAGAAAGCATATTTTACAGTGGCAAAGTAGCAATAGTCTTTATTTATTACACTTCTAAAACATAATCCAACATTATAAGTAAAAAGGAGCTCTGATTATCATTTAAAACATTTAAATTTGAAATTATCTACTAAACAGAAAATCTTTACATTCAGACAAGGGCAATGCATCTGTTGGTGTTTTACAGACACAGAGTTTCTGTAGGTCTGGGTCCTATCAATAGTTCCTGTTAAGTACAATGACGACAAAACAGAGCAGTAGAGCACGGGGGTGGCTGTGGCGGACACCAATGAGGAAATGCCCCTTCACCAGGCCTGGCCAGTGGCCCCGCCCTGTTGGCGACGCCAGCTGAGCCCGGGCCCGTGCACTTCCCACCTCAAGGCTGTCAGTGCCCGGGCGTGGACTGCAGTGGCCCAACCCTGTGGGACCAGTTCCAGGAAGCAGCCGTCCTTTCCTTGAGTCCTTACCATTTACCTCGATGTGTCCGTGGGATATTCGGACCCCACCCTCCTCACGGGCATGTGACAGGTCTTTCACTTTGCATCCCAGCCTAGCATCCCAAGACCCCACCCGACAAGGCTAGCTCTAGGCTAGCTCTAGACGCTTACACTTGGCAGGCTGCCTGACCCTAGAACCAGCCCGGGCCCCTGGTCATGACCCCCGCGGGGCACCAGTGGTCAGCGAGGGGCCTTTCGGGCCAGATTACAGCGGTGGCTTCGGCCAGGGCGAAGAAAAGCGAAGGATATTTATTACTCGCCGCCGACAGGGCTGCCGCGTGGGCCGAGCCAGCACAAGACACGTTTGAAATCAGTAAGACTAAACTGTGTACATATAAACAATATTGAATGTTACAACAACCAACAACCACAAAAACAGAGCAGGCCTCTCAAAATCCAGAAACCAGAAATCCATTTAAAAATGTTTAAATATAATTATACAAAGAGAAAAAAATAATCGCAGCTAAACCACAAAGTTAAGCAACCTTATTTGCACATCTACAGGACTGTGCTGGCATTATTTGCTACTTGAACTTTGGTACTTTTCCCCTTGATATTTTAGGACATGTCAGAGAACGTAAGTAGGAAATGTACAGAGAAGGCACTATTTTGGCAGTAGCAAAAAGAAAAAAACAACTTAATCCCCTCTCTCCCTACCCCCAAATTCACGCTGATCATGTGAATTTTAAGACTCCATGATGTACATTCTAAACCCAGTCCTTTAAAATGCCGGGCGGACTGTAGTTTGGGTGTTAACCGCGGAGCACATCAGGAGACAATCAGGCAGCGGTGTCACGAGGGAGAGCGGGAATCTTGGCACAACGTCACGGAGAAAGAAGACTAATCTGTTCGTGTGGCATTATCAGGACCGCGGGGCAGAAACTTGCCTTGCTCTCCCTGCTAAGCATTCACATTAGTTTAGAAAATAACTCAGTAAATATAGCCTGATTCAAAATATGGTTAACAACTGCCAGGACTCAGCACATACATTGGTAATTTAAAAAAAAGTTAAAAAAAATCCTTTATTCATTATATTAAAAGAGAGCCTTTTGTATTTTAAAGGAAAATAATTCTGAAACAGATATTTTCTATTAACTATGGATGGAAACAGTGAAGTTCGTTTTTTTCTCTAAAGTATATACCCCAGAGGATGGTTTTGGTCTTAGGAGGTTTTCTTGATGTTTATCTCTGGGGAAAATGTGGGTAGCAATCATCTACCTGTATCTCGGTATTTATCAAAAGTTCTAATACAAGTTTTCTCATAAGTTGTTTTAAATTTGAATTTGTATAGCTACAACTAGAGAGTAGGCACTGCCTTCATATGGTTACTCATAAGTCATCTTTCCCCTTTTTTTCAAGGGCATAAATAATGATGCTATTATAAGTTTCTCACTGAAAATGTTAAGACAGTGTATTTCCCGGTGGAGGAAAGAAAAGTAATTTAAACTGTATTCACTCAGTCATGACTAAGAGAATACGGGGTATGTATTTTTTCATTCGTGGAGAGGAGTTTATGTGAGTGTGACTGATTACCAGTCAAATCTAAACAAAACATTTTGGTAATCCTAAGAAAGTAAAAGCAGGATTTTGTTCTTAATACGAATGTAGATGTAGGAGGGGGTGGCTGGTAAAGGAGCCAGTAGTACGGCTTTTACTAATAAACACAGCGAGACAGAGAGTCCGGAAAGGCACCCCAGAAACAAGTAAACAGAAATTCCCTAACACCTCCTTCCCCTGCTCCATCTCAGATTATAAAGCACCTGTTAAAATGTACTAGAGTTTAGTGATTCCATATTATATTATAAATATATCTTTCTTAAAGAATCTATAGAAAATACCATACATATAAAATTGCTGTATATTGCAAAATAGTTTAAAACCTAAAAATTTTGTATATGCATACCTATCTATATAAAACATTATTTTTTCTCCACATCAATTGGGTTTTCTTTAAATCCATATAATGGTATTGTTTCCAAAGCCCATCATAAACCCAACCGACTTATACACTTTTTGAAATACACAGACATATACATATATATACACACACTCATACAGGGATATAGCACATATTTGAGTCTTCACAGAAAAAAAGCAGTCACTGACAAAGCATCTTTTCATAGATATTTATGTTTGCCAAGTGTTCTAATGTGGAAAAATAATGTTTAACTAAATTCTGCTCCTAATTGAACACAGTGGGCATAATAGTTTTAGCTGCCTATCACATTCTAAATAAATTTCTTGATTTTGTTACAGTAAAATACCTAAACATTTGTATACGAAATTCCTTATGTTCCCTGTGTTAAGGGCCTATTCTAGATTGATTCTAGAATAAAAAGGGGTGCTCAGTGTGCTACTCTCACAGCAAGGACTTGTGATCATACCTAAGGTCCTAACAAAAATATTTTACCCCTTGCATATCCAACTCTTCCTCTCTAGGGAAACATGCTTGAAAGAGAATTCCGGGCTTCAGATCTTACCATGTGCACCCTGGAAACTGTGGAATGTCAGTACTGAGTTCCAGGTCAGGGATGCTGCAACACTAGCAGCCAGGAACCCAGGTGCTCGACCTGGCTCCCGGACATGTAATCACAATAAGCTCTTGGTTTGACAGAACAATCACAACTTGCTTTTCAATGGCATCAGTGAAATAACTGATCTCTTGGAAGTGCTGTCAGAAAACAAATGTTTTCCTTGCCTTTCGATTAAGCTGGTCAACTGGCGTGCCTGACAACGTACATCCTGGGAATGTAACCCATGTATGTAACATACATACACATGTTAGCCTCTAGCCTCAGCTAGTAAACCATGTAATTATTTGCAAGAAAAACAATTCATGAGAAGCAATGCACACTGCAGAGAAATAGTCCACTATGAGAGAATCCTCTGAAGTAAAATATAGTAAGTAGAGAATCTAACATGTAAAAACAAATCATTTACTTATATAAAGGTTACTGTGTTTATATAGCTTTAATTCAATTGGGTTACATTTTTTGGAGGCTGGAGGTTTTAAATGATCATGTACTTAACCAAAATATTTTATTCCCCAATCACTGCTGGGTTATTATAGAATACTAGAGTTCTTATTAATAGATTTAGTGTGGTCAATTAAAAATAAATGAGATAAAAAGTGCCAAACAATTTATGGGATTGGGAGAAGAAGAAACATTCCTGAATGTTTCCAAAAGAAACATCAAAGGCAAATTAGATCCAAACCCTTCAAACTGGGTCAAATGAAATTTAATATCTGAATAGGCACTTTAAACTCAGAACAGGGGAATTTTTTCTTCCCATGTCCCTTCAGTTCTCCTCTTTGGCATGTAATAGACATACTTTGCTACTATAGCCCCTCATATCTAGGGCAAAAGACAAAATAACAGAAACAAAGGAGTGAAATCTGTACCTGAGGAGATTTAAAAAAAAAAAAAAACTAAACTATGATTAGTTTATTAAGTAATGGAAAAAAGTGTGAATCATTCCAACTGTCTGATCTAGAAGATTCTACTGGCTTATTTTAAGTGACTTTAAAGACAAGGATGTTTAGTGTCGACTTTTCCAAGCTTAGGTCTAACTCTGATTTTCAAATATACCCTTGTCACTGCCACTTACTCGAGCTTTCTGGCCACAGGGACCAGCTTCACTTTCTAGCATAAAGGGCCCACGTAGGTCCCACATACTGCTCTGTAGCCCTGACTGGACTGAGGGGCACACAGCACTCACAGCGGGTTAAGTCTTCATATATAAGGAGCACATCTCTTAAAAAAGACGGCGGTTGAAAGGGTCCCATCGGGTGACATGGAACGCCACTCTCGCCCTGTGTGGTATGTGGCAGATACAAACCCCTGTGGTGGATGACGTTTGGGAAAACTCCCATACTTTGTAGACAAAAAGTCTGTGCTAAACCCTGGCAGTCATAAGTCACAGAAAAGGCTCATTTGTTATCCCCCGCTCTTGCTCCTGACCAATGGCAGACACCAAGATGGGTAACTACATTTTCAGCATGTTCTAATTGACATTAGTGAAACCTAGTAGAGAAAAGCAACAGATATGTCCCCAAATGCAGCAGGCACATACGAAACACTTTTCTGTTCAGGGATTGCCTCCATTAAAGTATGTGCTACAAGCCACCAATTAATGACAACACCAGAAAAATGTAATGGGGTAGTGGTAAAACACAACCCACTTTCAACAGTCATAGATAGACCCCGCTACACACACACACACCCACACACCCACACTCACCCACTATTTGGGGGGTATTCACCGCTGAGGGAGAGCTTGGGAGGTCCCCCCAGGTACATAATTCACCATCTGAGGAGGTGCTGGCCAGGTAAGTATAAGTTAGGGTGAAGGAACTATGTTTGCAGCAAACCCACGGCAACCCAGCACGATGCTGACACTGTCACGGTTTACTCCACGGAGGACAGGTACGTCAGGACTGTGGACCAGCTCGGCGCCTGCAAGCGTTAGCATTCGCTCGTCTTTTCGTGGAATATGAAAGGCAAACTCAGGTTTCTTTGGTGATGGTCATTGGCTTGAATGGCAGATTTTTCTTCTGCGGCTGCATGAATGCTATCTGAGTAAGTCTCTTCTTCATCTTCTCCACCCTTCGGATTGCCTTCCAGGCTGTGTCTAATGCCATAAGCGAAGTAGATCAGGAAACCTTTTTGAGGAAGAAAATAAATCAGTGTTTTAAGCACGTCAGAAAATGTCTGAATGTGGAAAGTTTAATATAGAACTTAATATTCTGTCTTCTCTTTCCAGGCTATTTTAGGACAGAACGCAAGAGGATTTCCCTGCATCAGGTCCCTCATGGACGCTTTCCCAGCACAATGTGGTTCTCCATTTTTAACATCCAATCTTTATAGAGCGTATATTTCTGTCAGTAGGTGTTTTCAGACACTGATGTCAAAAAATATATTTATTTTCTCAAAACTCAATACTAGTCTAAACAAAAGGACGGGGGCGGGGGTAAAACCTCAGAATGACATCCCAAACACAGGTGGGGGGTCAGAGTCACAGTGAGGTACTTTGGAAAGCATGCCCTACGTAAACAAAGAGGACATGTGTCAACATGTTACTGTCACCAGGAGAGGCCAAACAAGTGTGTACAAAGCAACTAGTTATTAACAGTTATGCTGGCTGGGAATTAGAGGCAAAGGTTTTAAGTATCCCCACCAGATAGTGTATTACTTACATGTAGGCATTTTGCTTTGAGTTATATACTTAAAAATTGGTTGAGAGTTTGGGGTTGATGTGAAATGCATTATAATTCCCATCTAAAATAATGGGAAGTAGGCTACAACTAGCATTGGGGCAGGCACGTGGAGGAATGATTCTACTTTCTCTCATGGCCTCGATGGTTTAAAGACCCAGCTCTCTCTCTCCCCACAGAAAGGTACCATCATCACCATTTTACAAAGAAACAGGCACAGAAACAAAGGCAGCTTGGCTTCGGCCACACAGTGAATAAATGGAGGACGGAGATTCAAAGAGAGTCTAGCTCCAAAGTTGATGCTCTTAACTAAGATCAAGTACATTAAGCCACAGTGGACTGGGTTTGAGGAAAGGAGCAAGGGCGCGTGGAAAGGCAGAAAGCATTAAATTCTCTGCCAGATTCAAAAAAAGATTCTTCTGGGCTTGGAGGAGGGGAGAGAGTTCCAGAGTCCTGTGCCCTGGGGGTTCTGGGCTCTGCCCCCTGGCAGCAGGACCACTAAGGAATGGCTGCGTGGCTCCACCCTGAGGGGGGGGCTCACTGGCGGGATTCCTGTCAGGATCCGGGCCCTGAAGCAACACAAGCACCAATGAGAAGTGGCCACAGTGACAGGAAGAGAGAACAACCCGGTGTAACCTGTGTGGATGGGTAACTGTGTCCCGAGGCACCAGCACCCCAGTTCCCTGGCCCAGTGTGAGGGCCCCAAAGTACGGGCAGAACGCTAGTGTGCATGTAGGGAGATGAGCAAAACTGAGGGAGGTCAGATCTCCCATTGCTCAAGTGGGTTGGGGGCTTGAAATTGAAATAAAGTTAATTTCTAGCCAAAGCAAATAATTACACAGACAATGGTGAGTTAGGTTTATTCTTGCTAAGCCAAGGGGAGGACTGTCAAAAAGCACACTCTTCAACTGCTTGGGCGACCCAAACAATGCAGATTTAGCTCTCGTTTCTCACTGCTTCAACTTATAGACATTTCTCCTCACATTTCCTTTAAAAATGTTTATTTATGTTTGATAGAGACAGCGGGAGCAGGGGAGGGGCAGAGAGAGAGGAAGACAGAGGATCTGAAGAGGGCTCTGTGCTGACTGCATCCAGCCGGATGTGGAGCTCAAACTCACAAATGGAGATCAGGACCTGAGCCGGAGTGGGACAGTCAACCAGTTGAGCCACCCAGGCGCCCCTCTCCTCACATTTTTAAGACAAGTGCTCAGGGCTTTGGTTACGACATATGTAAACTCTTATTTTATGACTCAATATTTCACACAGGAAAGGAATCATAATGAAAAACAGTGTACTATAGATATAAATAAGCTCACTCACGTGAGCGGAAAAGAAATTTCTTGCTATTATCTCATTCAAAATGTCTTCAGGGGCACGTGGACAGCTCAGTCGTTTAAGCATCTGACTTCGGCTCAGGTCATGACCTCACAGCTTGTGGGTTCAAGCCCCGTGTCGGGCTGTGTGCTGACAGCATGGAGCCTAGAGCCTGCTTCGAGTTCTGTGTCTCCTCTCTCTGCTCCTCCCTGCTCAGGCTCTTTCTCAAAAATAAATAAGCATTAAAAAAATTAAAAAACAACACAAAACCAAACTATCTCCAGAAGTCCACTGCTACACTGACAAGAACGGGCTTTGGCATCAAAGTCTTATAGTTCACAAATTTGATCCTTTGACTTTTTGGGGCTTCCTTTTTTTCTCTCCCATTAATTGGAGAAAGCAGAACCTAAAGGGTTACTGGGAAAATGTAGTTTAAAAAAAAGGGATCTGAAAACATTTGGAAAAGTAAGTACTCTGATGATCTAAAATTTGGGAAAGGAAGAAACTGAGAAAAACCCTCTGCTTCCAGGAAGGGGAGGGGACGCATTTCTCTAATCACAGCGCACGAAGCTGGAAAGACAGAGCCACGGTTCAGCAAGCTAAACCATTACAAGACCCACCAAGCGCCATCCAGATGCTAAACCGGACCCACGTGTCTGCGCTCAACTGGACCATCAAGTAAATGTTCACCAGGATGCTGAAGGCCGGCAGAAATGGTAGGAATGGAACCTAAGGGGGAGAAACATCTTCACTATACTTGTATTTGGGAAGCACACTCCCCAAACGGTGTCGACATGGTGACAAGGACCTTGACATCTGTGCCGTCACGCTGTCTCAGTAAGCTTATATCCTTACAAAAAAGGACCACCTGAAGAAAAACCGTTCCTGGAGGGGGTACTAACAGGAGCGTCCCATTTCACACTCGTGAAGCTCAGCCCAGAGCAACAGGGGGTCCACCCAGCCTGCTAACATCTGCAGTGGATGTTAGGGTTTGGATTAGTTTAGGGTTTACTGGTTTGGTTCAGATATCAGCAGGGCATGCTTCCGGAAAGTCTGGATACACCTGGCATCTGAGGGGGATCCTTCCAGGAAGCTCTCTTCAAGCCCAAACCTGCTCTTAGTTCAAATCCAACAGAAGAATTATAGCAGAGGGGCTTTTAGTGGGAATAATTTAAAATAAAATCTTCTTCTTCTTTGATACCACAGGTTACTTGACAAGAAATCTGTTTACTATTATACTTAATAATGTGATAGGAGCATATTCAAGGTTTTGAAAAGCTAAGCAGAGAGAATCCTTAAGACAAACACTCTTGCTCCTGGTTAACTTCATCAGAAGTGATTTTTTTAACTTATAAAACGAACACAGGAGAGAAACTGTGCGTAATATTCAGGGCCTCTAACGTTCACGATTCGTACCATGAAGGCCACTTTCTGCTGGTTCTGGGGCTGCCTCCAAATGGTGAGCACGACGAGGGCGCAGAGACCGAGGAAGAGCACAAGCAGAGCGAGACTCCAGGCCTCCAGCCGGGCGATGGCGTGGACCCCGTACGTGGTCAGGACGCTCAGGCCCAGAACCAGAAAGGCTGTAAAGTGATGCGCATGGAGAACAAAGTCAGCACACGCGTCACTCGGATGCCCTCACTTCAAGCAGTCTATTTCGATCAAGTTATTTCAGTATCTTCTTTGTCAAATACTAAGAGTCTTCATTTCCATTACAGGAAGACGTGGCTGGTTCCACTGACGTGAACACCGCCACAGGCTTCCTCCTGACGGTCCTCTCCTCCCCTCCTGGCACTACCATCTTGTCCTCCTGCCCAGGCGACCTCTGGGTCCTCCTTTGCTACACTCTCTGACTGCACCACATGCGTTGATGGGATACTTTCTGTTCTCAAATGGGAAATGGCAGGTCTGCCCATTGTCCATGGTGGGAAACAGTGATTGTTAATGCAGACAAATAATACACGATCTGTGCCTTTTCCCTACTTCAGAAGGTGATGTCACTACCCGCCCGCCCTTCTCTGACCTTCACAACACTCCTCTGTGCTCCGGGGAAGCCTGTGCTTCCTTAGGTCCTGTTCCTAATAATCCTGTTCCTTAAAGCCTACTGAGAGCAGGGGCCACTCTTGCAATGCCCAGTGCCCAGAGCGCTCCTGGCACGGTGCCGGTGCTCAGTAAATGTGGCTGAAAATATCACTGATTACGTAACCGTGGGTAAGCAAACAAGATGTTCTACATCGTGTCCCGGTTCGTTACTGGCAGGTGTTCCCGGGAGCACCCGACAGCCACCGAGATGTACCAGTTTTGTACAGCAGCCACTCACACCTTGCTTCTTCAGTGACACGACACATTTACCCCACTAATCATGCTCTCCACTACCAGTGAGCCGCTGGGCGGAAATTTCAGGGCTCAGGGCAGTGGCAGATGTGTTCTAAGGCAAGGTAGGCCTCTTCCCTCTTTACCATCAGACCCGCTCCACCGGCACACACCGTGCCAGTCGGAGGACTTACCGAGGAATCCCACCAGAAAGCTCACGAGAGAAGAGGACTGTTGTGTAGGCAGGGCCGAGGGGCTGACGAGGATCCGCAGGCTGAAGCCCTGTCCCTGCAGCATGGTGATCTGGGACTCGCTTTTCGAAGCGGCATTGGCACACGGTCCCAGAGCCTCTTTCTCAGGACAGCACTTGGGCTGCTCGTAAGATAAGCCGGGCTGGTACCTATCCCCAAAGAAACGTCCGTGTCTTCATTCCCAGACAGACACTTGGCCCAAATGTCACCGTAAATTCTAAGCGAGACACCTTGCAGGGTCCCAGCCTGGGCAGTAAACTGACACTTGTCATGACGCCAGCCCAGAGCATGCTGAGCCAGGCCACAAACCTGCTCAGTAAAACATCGGCAGCAACTCTGAATTTCCTCTGACAGCCATTTAATTACATGGCTGTACATGGCTGGTACCGTGACATACAGATGCAGAAGAGATTTTCCCAATGAGGCGATTATGACTAGAGGATGATTATCCTGAAAATATCTGAATCCAAAGAAAACGTGGTTCAAGAAAATAGCACAGAAACTGGTAAAGCATCAGCTACAGAAGAACATCCAGTCTTCCGGTGGGCATTCCACGGCCGCTGGCAATCTGCCTCTCGGGCCTGTCTTCCTCTCCCGCCCTCCGGTGTGACCCCGCTGAGCTCCGCCCGGCACTCCGCCCCCTCCCAGCCCGGTGCCTGCCAACTCCCTGTATCAATCCTCTTCCTCTCCAGCCTACTTCACCTCCAAGATCTGCCCCAGGCTCCTCAGTGTGGTCTCCTTCCTCTGAGAAGCCTTTCCTTAAAGGTAAAAGTAACATTTGTCCTCAATCTAAAGAAGAAATATGCTCACTGAGGAAAAAAATAAGACAAAATATACAGAAGAAAATCGAAACTACCCATAGTACTAACTACTACCTAGTGTTAATCCCTGCCAGCATTGTGGGGCAATTTCAGCCCGGCATAAATGCATATGTATGATTTCTTCATGTAAATCTGTGGTATTATTTAAATAAATTCAGATGTTAATACAGGTTTGGTGAATCAGATACATTTCTTCATATAAGTAAGTATCATGTTATTTGCTGTAGAAGAAAAAGAGTACCCTCATTTGTTTAACCATTCTGCTATTGGTATGCAGCTCAGCTCAATTTTTTCACCATTGCAAATTACCTTTCTCATAAACATCCTTTATCTGTCTCTATATCCATACAGATATACATATAGATATCGCTATATTTATATATCTGTATGTCCTCTTTGGTTAAAATCTTTATTATAAAACCTTAGCAGATGAAATACTGGGACAAAAGATAGTATATTTTTAAGTGTTTTTATACATTATAAGAACTTGTCATTCATATAGATTAGGCCGACTTACTGCTAATTATCAACTGTACTTAATTATTTGCTAAGTAAGGCCTGAGGCTCCTGGGTGGCTCAGTCAGTTTAGCATCCAACTTCCACTCAGGTCATGATCTCATGGTTCCTGGGTTCGAGCCTCGTGCTGGGCTCTGTGCTGACAGCTCAGAGCATGGAGCCTGCTTCGGACTTTGTGTCTCCCTCTCTTGCTGCCCACCCCAGCTCATGCTCTCTCTTAAAAATAAACATTAATTCTTTGCTAAGGACTTAGTGTGTTTATGATACTTTATATTGATGTTTTTCTGCTCATGACCCCTCACCTCTGTGAGACCACTAGCTCCTCGAAAGCAAGGATGGTGAGTCCTAATTTTCTTGATTCCCTGCACGGGAACGGACGAGGACACTCACCTGAGGATGAGAACACACGCTGCCACCAGAGAGTAGGCCAGGAGCGTGCCAATGGACATCATGTCCACAAGCGCCTTCAGGTCAAAAAGAAATGCCATCACAGCTATTGGGGGAAGAGCAGAATGGTAAAGAGAACGGCCTAGGATGTAACTCCATACAGCTGATAACTTTCACATCAGGGACAACTGGCACTTTATGGTCTCAGTACCAATGGTAAATCAAACAAACTACAGAAACTGTATTTCTCTCAGTTAAAAAGATGTTCCTTAGGTCATATACACTGGAGTGAAACTTCAAAACCCTTTGGCTGTCTATCAAGTATAAAACACGTCTACTTTGATTACTTAAAAAATATTGGCCTGACAAAGAGTGAAAATATCATGACAGAACACTCCCCTTTGATGTTTCAAAAGAAAAACATTGCTCAGAAATGAGGACTAGCTCTTCTGAAACAGCCAGTAAGAAATTCAAATAGAGGAGCTTTCATTAGAGATGTCCCACCATCATTTGAATTTCCATCTGCATCCTGAATTATACATATACGAAATAAAGTAATTTCCAATTAAATTATGTTTCTGGTATAGGTGAAATTCCACGCTGGTTAAAACCCCTCACTTGGGGAAGATGAACTAAATTTGCAAGATGAATCTATGTCCTACACCCAAATTGCAGTAATGTTATGAGGCAAAATATACTTTCTAGCTGAATAGTTAACTTGTACTTGGCAATTTTTTTCTCCATTGAAACATCAAATACTAATAACACCGACTTGACCACACAGTTGCCTCAATCTTCGTTAAGTAGAAACACCACATTCTAATCCCACGGTGGACCAGATGTCTCTTAGCAAGCTTTATAGCTCTATGATCTCAATTTATCTTTAATCCAATAATCCTACTAGAAAGGGGAAATTATATAGGCTTAACTATACACAGTGGCCGGAATTTGACCATTTTTGACTTCCAAACTAGTACTTTCACATGGTTTGACCTGATAACGATCCTCATTTTACAGACAACCTTGCAGTTGTAACTTAGCAAGGCTACAACTATGAGGTGACACCAGAATCCCATGTAACCCTACCTCTACCTGCTTCCCCAGGTCCCTTCTACATTCCACATCATTTCTTTAAATGCACCTCATGCCTTACTTTGAAAACCTTCCATTGCTAGTATACTTACACATTAGAATACTACAATTTCAGTATGTTTTGTAAGAATCACAAATAGCAAAATAAGTAGTGAGATGGAGGAGAATGATTAATTACCCAGATAAGCTCTCTGATCCCAGGGAGGTGTGGGAGTAGAATAACAAAAATATAGTATTTCAGAACACTAAGAAAAAGCCTTCTGCTACAATTATCCTCTTTCAGTTATTCATGTCAATATATTATGTTGCCAAATTAAATTCTTCCTGAAGAAAGAAGGATGTATTTTGTAAAACTCTGAATATAAAATAAAGTACTGCTGGGCAAGAGTTCACTGGGACAAAATAAACATTTTTATGGAATAAATAAAATGTATGATCCTTTGTCAAGATTAATAAACTCTTTTCACTAGCATAATGCACTGTTAAGTAATAAAATGGGCTTTAAATAATCTAGTGCAACCTCTATTTTATGGGGGCAGGAATATAAGCGTTAAGCAAATAAGTGACTTTACCTTCCAATATGTCTAATAAACTGCCAAATTTATTAGAAAACATTTACAATGTGAAGTTGTTTAGACAAATACTTTCTGACTCCGAAAAAAAAACCATTTCAGGCATAATTTAAGCATTGGCATTCTGTAATTTCCCCCAAATGCAGAGTCTCAACCAAGTTATCAGTTTTGGTTTGTATTTCTACTACCAAATAGGTTTATAAAGCTTGCTGAAGTCTCTCCCTTGCTTCCTGTAACAGGACCTTGAAGGCCATTCTCTCGGTCTGTAGAATTTCCTTGAAAATTTCTGCAGGGAATAAGGATCTGACTAGTGGCATTTTACACAGATATTAAGACATCCCTAAAGGTAGGCATCTGTGAGTTTTTTTTTAACATGAGTTAAACACCAAAATATACTCTGGTTTCTCTTCAGATCGTGTAAATCTTTTGCCTTAAACACCAAAACAGTTCAAGGCAAAAAACAAGAGTCCAAGAGGGGTTTAAGAAGAAACAGCTGTTAGTACGTCTTAGAGAACCACGGTGGTCCAGGCAGGCAGGTATCCCCCGCCCTGACGGCAGTGATTACCACAGTCAAGTATAAATTACCTTGACATTTCTTATTCTTAAATAAAAATGAGTAAAAAAATAACAGTGAAGACCCATTATAACCCTTGGCACATTTGTCAGGCACCCAAAAAAGTTAAAATTATGAAATAGTAAAAAATCCCCAAGGGTCAGTTAAGGATGAATTTCAGTAGACCACCACCACCACAGTTTTCAGATCCCAATGCTCATAACCTAATTATTCAGTGATTTTTTTCTTCTTAACTTACAAGCACAGCAAGCAGACCCTCTTTACATGTCCATGCATGCGCATAAAACGCTCAAGGCCAATGCTGAAGAATCCTATGTTTGTAAAGCTTACCAGAAATGACCCCTGCCGTCAACGTGGCAGCAACCGGTGACTGCCTCTTACTCACTCTGCCAAGAAATCTAAACAGTAAACCGTCTCGGGCCATGGCAAATAGAATTCGGGGTAAAGGAAACATAGAGCCCAGAAGACTAGAACAGAAAAATTCATAATCCACACGTAAGTTATTACAAGTATGATTCTAGACAGGTATACACAGGTAAAGGCCGGACACACTAAAATGCATAACCTATGCCCCCCCCAAAAAAAATAAAAAAAAGAAACCTTCACAAAAAAGTTATCGACCTTAACATAAAACAGAAAACTACCTAATTGCATTTCTCTTCAGAATCCTTGATAAAGAAAAGATCCCCCTTTTCTTAACAAAAGTCAACTTTCTCTCACCTGCCACCGCACCCGATGATAAAGTAGCAATTAGTGGTGTCTTCGTTTTGGAATTGATTTGAGCTAGACATTTGAAAAGCAACCCATCCTCCGCCATAGCATAGATTACACGCGGCATTGGGAAAATGGATCCGAGCAGACTGAATAAAAAGCAAACACATGCAGTATGGCAAACACATTCATGCAAGATTACATTTCAGAACTGAAATTAAGTACGTGGATAAAACGCAGCATCACAACTGTGATTATGATGTCTTGTTATTTTTAAATGGGTTATGATTGGGCATTTAAAAATATTTTCCAATATTTACCATTGTGCTAATTATTCTGTTGTAGATATTTGCCCGGCACGCTTATCACGCTAAGAACAATAGTGCAAGTAATTCGTGCATGCCCACGATTATTACTGAATTAAAACCAAATAATTAAGACTTAAGAAAACCAAAACCATTCATAGCATTAAGACATTTTTAGTGGCGATAACTCAAAAAAAAATTTCTAAACTGATATGAAATTAAAGAAGAGATTAAGTAATTTGAATTCATAGAATCGTCGCTTCATTTATTCAATAATTATGTACTTCTTGTATTTATTTTACCATTAGTTTTCCTAATATAACCTGACATTTGATCAAATTAGTAATGATACCCAGCATCATAAGATATTTGGGAGAGAGAGAGTAAAAAAAACCCAACTTACTGTAAATTTAATACATAGAAGTAGCCACGATTAAAAGTCAGGAACAGCAAAGTTATAAGAAAATGCTCTTTGCTTTAGATGTTTCATATTTCTTTGTGTTTAGTGGCTGCATCAATCCATACTTAGTTATAAAAAAATAATAACCATTTGAAAGAAAATATGTAAAATATTGTTTTAAAAATTCATTCTTCTTTATCTTTTGATAAAGCTGAATAGAGCCTGATCACAGATAAATCTATCTTCTAAGCCCATGATGTCTTCATAGTTCAGATTTTTCAAACTCTTCAGAATAAAACTCAACACTAGCAGGTGGCTGAAACCAATGGGGGCAACTTGTAATTGCTTCTAAATATTATCTTGAATAGGAAACAAACGGGATTTTTTGAGAGAGATGAAAAGCTAGGCTGATGAATTATATGAAAAGACTTCCCCCCCCCCCATTCGGACTTTTAACAAATATTTTTCACTTAAAAAATTAGTAATCAGGCAAAGAGATTACTTTTCTCTAGGAATGTTCTACAGTATCCAAGATATAAGCTAGAATGAAATATCTCATAATCGCATGTTAATTTGCAATGTGAGTAGCTCAGGGAACCGGAGACATGGATTTTCAAGTACGAAAACAGCCCCTGAAAATCCAAGCGCTCGAGATTCCATGACCTGTTTCTTTCCCCCAGAGACACTCTATGAACTTCCACCATTAATTTCAAAGCAGTTAGTTTCCATTTCTAGACCAAGTTCACGCAAATCAGCACTAAGAGAAAGGGTCTCAGTGTTTCACAGCATAACGCACACTACACTGGGCAATGTCACAGCACGCAGTGCCCAGTCACATGGACTTGATACTATTTAAGAAGACAACAGAAAACGTCAAGTCCACACATACATCTCGGTGGTCTGTAGCACTACAGACAACACTGAAGCCAGCAGGGAACGTGTTGGTATAAGTATCCTGAAGTGTTATAATACATACATACATATAGGAAGACGTGTGACACACGTGTGTGTGTGTGTGTGTATACATGTGTATCAATGCTGTACACATTCCTACTGAAGCTTAGACCACCATTATTTTGAAAAACTGACTTTTTAACTGATGGGTAAAAAACGTTTTATCACTTGACTTTTATATGAAAGTTCTGGTCAAACTAATCAGAGAATATGTAGTTGCATAACATACACCTTATACTAGGATTATTTTTAAAACCTATCAAAGCAATTCTGTAAACACTGACTCGCCTGCAGTACCGCCCACGGCCCCCGGCTCCCGGGCAATGCAATGTACCTTGTGGACAAAGCGCAGAGGGAGCCCGCAGCAACAACGTACTTGGCAGGCCCCCATCCAACATATTCGAATGCTACCGGAAGAGGGCTTTTTTCATCGAGGAGGTAGTATGGCATCATAAGTGTCAAAGCTGCAGAGACCCCAAAATAGGCCATAAAGCAAACAAGCAAAGAAGTCACAATTCCAATAGGAATCGCCTTCTGAGGATTCCGGACTTCTTCACCTAAGGAGACATAAACACAACACGTGCATATTTATTAAAATATTAACAGATAATAAAACATGGATTCTTCTTCTCCTTCCTAGTAATTTCACTCAGCTTTTGTCCCTCCTTTTTTCTTAGCTTGCTCCATCTATTCTACATGAAATGTTCTCTCTTCGTGGGGTTACTTTGCTGTTACACAAAATCCCAATTCCCAGAGGCAAGAAAAGAAAGCAAGAAATCATGCAGGTCAGTTTCCTATTTCTAGAAAAAAAATACGTGATATACCAGAGTATTAAATATTTTGAGACAGAAGAGCAGTCTCGATCCATTTGGAAAATGATTCACCCACAGAAATTAAATGAGTGCCATGGCATTGTGTGGGGCCTTAGATCGGAAGGCTTCCATAAACATGAAGGTAAATTTTTTTCTACCCAGTGTATCAATTTATATTAAGCTCCAGTTTCAACAATAACAAAAATAGTACTTTGAATCTTTCTAATAAGAGTTGGCATTTGCAGTGCCCCCAAATGGTCAATTACAAGGTCGTACAGTAATCTGAACCCAGAAGCAGCACTAAGAGTGACTCTGGCATGATTACTTTGTTGCACACGATAAAGAGAAAAGAATCACCACACTGTATTTTATCCTACTAAGAAAGAGACAGCATGATCCTCATCTGTTACTCATTGTGATAGTAGTGAAGGTTACTTCCAGACTGAAGGTTAAAGACAGCAATTATGACGAACATTTATAAAATATTTGACAGCTTGCAAAGTATTTGTCATGTGCATTATATCTTAAGTAACCTTCGTAACATGAAGGGTAGGCCCTGGCTCTCCCAATTTCACCAATGTGGAAGGCTTAGAAAGTTTCATTAAGTTTCTTTTGATCACATACAGCAGGTGTCACAGCTGGGTCCAGAACCAGCCGTGATTACCCTAAATCTGACTCTTTCCTTGACCCTCTACTGCCACCGTGGGTACTTGTGTAGAAGAAGGGGCACCTTTCCTTCCACAGGGAACCAAGATTCTGCCCTTACCAGTGGTTGCAATGCAGTCAAATCCCACGAAGGCATAGAAGCAGGTGGCAGCCCCGGCCAAAGTCCCCGCAAAGCCGTACGGCATGAAGCCCCCAGCCCCGTAGACACTCGTTCCGTTTGCAGAAGGCAGCTCTCTAAGGAGGAAAACAGACACGATGGGAAGTTACTTTCATAGAAAACTTCTAGTGGTTTGTCTCAGAGTACATCCTTGGAAAGCTATTGTGTTCACCAGCTCTTTGAAGCTTACATACATAAGATTAAAAGTAAATCCTAATTTTCTTACCCTGTCCTAGAGAGTGGAGTGGTGTTCCCAACAATGGCACCCTGCTAGGTTGCTAACACTCAACTGGAGGCTGATCAATAGCATCAGCACAAAGCCCAGATCCACTCTGGCTAGAACTCACAGCCAGCGGATGGGGAGAGCAGAGACACTGTAAGTGGGCCATGCTCTGAAACAAAAACATGAAACTTCCTCTTCTCACGGACAGCTGGGCAGGCTGCACACTTATAAATTTTACTAATGAGGCACTGGAAAAGGTGAAGTCAAATTCTCTAAGCTTGATTAGTACTGAAGTTGAATATTTTATTATTCAACATAGGTTAATATATTAATTATTGTTAATATATGATTATACAATATATTATATGCATATTATAATATATATATAATATATTCGTTACTAACATATTAAAAATTGTATAAAACCAGGGGCACCTGGATGACCCCGCTGGTTAAGCATCTGACACTTGGTTCAGGCTCAGGTCATGATCTTACAACTCGGGAGTTCGAGCTCTGCATCAGGCTCTTCGGTGACAGCCTGGGATTCTCTGTCTCTCTCTTTCTGCCCCTCCCCTGCTCACACTTCCTGTCTCAAAAATAAACAAACATTTTTGAAAAATTGTATAAAACCAGAGGATACTAATTTTTTGCCTCAAAAGAATAACTACACACATACATAAAGAAAAACATGTAGTTATACCTCACTTCATGTAATAGATATATTTGTAACCTTATCTTATTTACACACGGGAACATTAATATAAATCTTAGGATGAAACCTTTTGTATATAATTATTACTTATTTAATTTTTTGAGCCTATTAGGTTTGAAGTAAAATGTACAGACAATTCTGCTTTTGCAACCAATAACATTCTCCAGAAACTGAGGCCTAAAAGATTAGTATCTTTAGTAGGCAAGGCTGCAAGAATGCAAAGAAGCCAAATGGTGTTCCCGACGGAAGCGCAAAGGGATGCAAGCCTCAAAAACGCCCACTGATTGTGAACGGGGCACACCTTGGTGGGGAAAGAGCACCCTTCCTCAGGCTAGGGTCTCACTCCTCTTCTCCTCTACCTCCTGCAGAGCTTGATGCAGAAACCAGCCCCTGCCGGCCGCAAACAGCTGCTCAGCAGTGTCACAGCTTACGGATTTATGTGCGTAGGGGGAGACTTGGAAGAAGAGTCTTGGGATAGAACAGACCCTCAGAAATCTCTCCTAAGCACAAAACTTGAGACCCACGGTTGGTAAAGGAAAATGTAACATAAGACACAAAAGCAGCAATTGGGGGGCTGGGTGGGGGGTAACTACTCAAAATTAGAAGGGGAAAATCCCAAATATTATACCTGGCACTTGCAGATATATTTTTGAGGAACTCTTCGCTAATCTTCCAGTTTGCCACATTTCCTTTCACAAACCCAGCAACCATAACAAAGAGAAGGACCAGGATGTTGACAGCTGTGAAGATCTTATTCACCCAAGCGGATTCTTTCACTCCAAAAGATAAAAGACCTACGGGCAAAGAAAGGGTATTTTAATTTTTATCCAAGTTTTAGCAAACCGCAGTGCCATTCTGAGATAGTTACAGGGCTTAGGATATTATTTTACCAGAGTTCATATATTTAACTTACATTTATCCCTTTCTATTCCCAGTTTTGCCTCCTCTAAATGCGTAGTGATGTCTCCTACATACAAACAAGCTGGGTTCAGAGGACAGGCTGTGCTCCTCGTCAGGAGACACCACACTTCAGGAAATCAGTAGATCTAGTTAACTTGAGCTTTTATTACCAACAGATACATTGAGGTAAAGCAACTGAATTTTAATGAAATGCTCTTCTGAAGAAGCCATCTCAAGGTTAGTGATTGCAAAATTTTGAAAATAAAAGTTCAATCAAATCATCCATCTGCTTCTTATTTACAGAATACAAACAACCAAATAATTCTTCAACTGTCACACCAAAAGGATATTTTTGAGAATCAATTCTCATTTTAATAGTTTTATTTTATATTCAGATTATAAAAGCCATCAATTTCCTATTCAAGTAATTTGAAGATACAGAAAAAATATGAAGGAAACAAAGATCAAGTAAAATCTCTCCTCCAGAATTTTGGGAGTGAGCACATATGCATGCACACAAACACGTTCTCATGTGACAGAGAACCTCATTTTTAACAGTCTCATTCTCTTCCACAATATGAAGATGCCATAATCTCTTATTTCTACACTGACAGGTAACTCACAGTGTCTTACAACTTAACTAGTAGTACTGACATCCCGTTATCACCCTTGTATAAGAATCTTTGTACACTAATTATTCCTTTACAATAATGTTACGTAAGGTAACACCACATCAAGGGCATGCCACTTCATACAAGGCTTTCGGTTCACATTATCCGAAATATTCTCCAGAAAGTTTGGCCCCAATTGGAGCTGCCCATTTTTTTTCCATTAGGTTATTCTATTTCTATCAATTTGTAAGATTTATTTATATAATAAAGCAAGGAACGCTCTGCCTGTCATGTATTGCATGCGTTTTTCCCAGTTTATCATTTACTTTTATTCTTAGTGCTGATTATATATGTATGTGAAAGCTTTAGAACATAAAATTTTCCTCTTTAGTTTTTCTACCTTTAGAAAGCTTCTCCCCAATATTAACCCCAAACATTTACCTTTGTTTCCTTCTATCATGACTGTATTTATCATATTTTTATCCTTAATCCATCTTACGTAAGATAGGAATTATGGACCAAAGAAAGCTTACCTGTTCCTACTAGGGAGAGAATGGTGCGAAGGGACTGTGTCACGGAACTCCTTGCCTCTTCCATAAACTAATGCCACCCAGGATCGAATAAGCAAAAGTACCCAAGTAAAGAAGAGGGCGCCTGGATTTCACTCTTCTATGTATATCCTTCCCAGAATTTTAGGATAATGTAACCATAATGAAAGAAAGGGAACTGCATGAATAGCATCATACTGGCTTTGTCACACTGGAAACCTCTATACACCTACACACTCTATTCACCTCACCCCTATCCACTTGGAAAAAATAAACCCACAGCCATGTTTTATGAGTTTCCCAATGCCCCAGGGGCAGGCTTCTATTCTGAGATCCCCACTTCCTGCCAATAGATTAGAGACCAATGACCATCTCCTCTAAACACTGCATACACTTCCCTGTGTCTCAAATAAAGCAAAAGCTTCAGATGACATTTAGTATTACAATAGGAATTGAAATTTATAATCGGAGGTTTTGACCTTCAGATGGTCTAAAGACAGACTGCCATGCAAGGTTAGCCTATGTATAAAGTAAAAACATGCTGGTCAATGACACAGGATAATGCTGAAGGCCAACGTCTGAGTTCTGCCATGGCCTTTCATGATTCTAACTGCATCACAGCTACATGCTTCTCATCGCTTAGAGATTAAAGCTGAATACATTAAGATCACTGAAACCATCCCTAAATAAAATATGATGTAACAGATTTAATGTTAGCTAGGCTGTTTATAAACCAAACCAAATGACATATATCACCTGTTGAAAACAATTGTTGCAATTTTTCTTGACATTACAGACAAAATGTCAAATATTTTAGAGCTATAAATTTTGTTCATATCCCTAGCCCTACATAAAAATAGTTAATGACTAACTTTTTAAAGGTAAAGCTATTTTTTAAATTACATAATTTTATAAGTAAAACGTTCACTATAGAAAGACATATCTGTCACACCTTTGTAAGCACGGGAGAGAGCAGCTGGAGAGAAGGTTGCACAGGGAAATAAGAGGCAGATTATCCAGGGCACATCAGGCAGGAAGTGAGAACATAGATTTTATTCATAGTAAAATTCTTGATTAGTTTAAGCAGAGTGCAAGTAAGGATGGCAATCAAAATAGAATGTTCAAGTAATCCAAACAAATACAAGGTGGCAGCAGGCATTAAGTATGCCTATAAAAAAGCCTGCCATCTAAGTGCTCACTAGGTACCCGGCAGGAGGTCTGTACAAGATAGACATTGATATCCCCATTTTATGGATGAACAAACTGAGTCACAGGAAGATTTTTTTTTTTTTAATGTCATTCAGTGGTCCAAAGACCGTGAGTGGCAAAGTAGGACTGAAAATCTGGTTGTTCTGATTCTAATTCCTGTGTCTTTCTAAACCACTATGCTACATGACTGATAGAAATGGGAAAATTCTAGTCCCAAGCATGTTTGTCCACATAGTATCTACATTAAAAAACAACAGGTGACTTGATTATACTTCCTTTTCAGCTAGATACCTCCATTACATAGATGTAGGCATGAATAGACAGAAATTCTTCTAGAAACTGTATGCTTGCCAATATCCTCATCATAGCTAACAAGATAAAATAATGCCAAAAGTGTACGTTCTTCCTTACTGAAACTTCATCTCTGCAAATCTCCAATCCCTATTACAATGATGTGCCTTATCCTGTTCTTTAGTGCATGCCAAGTACCATTTATGTAGAAGTGCTATTTCTCCCATTCCACACAATTTAGATTTATTTTGTAAAACATATCTATCACATAAAAAAAAAAAATGTGATTCTAGCCAGTGATGAGGCCCACAGATCCCCAGTAGTAACCTAAACACATAAATACGCTGCCTCATCTTGGGAACTCGGGCCCGCAATCCAGTGGTAACTTATTTTGCTGGGGTAATGAAGTCTGGCTCATCTCAGGGAGGAGGAGACTGGCCTTCTTACCTGCCAGAAGTAGTATAAGGCACACAGCAAAAAAGTCAGGATACTCCGCGAGGCCAGTATAATTCATTTTGAAGTATGTCCTGAAAAACTGGCCAATCTGTTTGCTAAGAAGTTCATCAAAGGTGCCACTCCATGCTCTTGCAACACTTGACGTGCCTTCCCGAAACACAGAACACACAGAGAATAGGAGGTCACTGGGAGAAGATTAACATAACATCATCTGCTGCTCTATTCTAGGATGAACATGGGCTAGTTCAGACTGAATTGAAAATTTTAATCACATACAAAATGACCTTGATACTTGTATAATTATACATTGGTAACCAAATGCCCAAGTCTATAGCTGTGGAATCAGCCAACTTTATTTGCATTAAAGAACTATGGTTATGCATTATATTATATATCATATGCATTAAAGAGACGTGCAGAGGGAGAGAGAGCAAGAATCCCAAGCTGGCTCCACACTCCTCACAGAGCCTGACACGGAGCTCCATCCCACGACGTTGGGATCATGACCTGAGCTGAAATCAAGAGTCAGGTGCTCAACCATGTGAGCCACCCAGGCACCCCACGGAACTATGGTTTTTTTTAAAAAAGGTTTCCTAACCTACTACGAAGCATACTCAGAGATGAAGCAGAATCACTGGATTTTCCAATTAGGAGACATTTTAGAGGTGAGATAACCGGGACGCACAGGGATCAAGTAATCCACTCACGACCACATAGTCACTAACTAATGAAGACTTACAAAGATACCCCAAGGCCTCCCCCTCAGTGCTATTTCTACCATTCCACAAAACTGGATTGACTTTTTTTGAAACATACCTATCACATAAGATAAAATGAGATTCCAGCCAGTGATGAATGCCCACAGCTCTCCAACAGTGACATACGTGTATAAATACGCAGACCCGGTCTTGGGAACTCGGGCCCCAAATTCAGCATAGCAAAGGCCGGCCATCACGGAAGCGAGGGCAGCAATGAGGAAGGACACCACGATACTGGGGCCGGAATCTGCCTTGGCCACCTCCCCGGCCAGGACGTAAACCCCAGCCCCAAGAGTGCTGCCAACCCCCAGGGCGATGAGGTCCATGGTGGATAAACAGCGGCATAATTTGGAATCTTCTAGACTGTCCAGAGTGACGATTTTTCTCCGGATCAGACATCGGGCAAATGACAGGACGGCTCTGCAGGGAATCATTCTGAAGAAAGTAGCCTGAGGAAGAGAAGAGAAAAGGTCAGAAGCGGATCTGGAATCCTCATCCCTCCGCCTATTGGCTCAGCTTCTCAACACGATTATGGCACTATTTTGTTTTGTTTCTGCTTGACTCATTACTAGAAATACAGCCTAGAGCAATCAGGAAGAGGGCTGAAAAAGCCAAAACTGTGAATTTCTTAGAGTTCACTAATACATGGCCTTTTCTAAGAGACTGCAACAAACGGCTTATCTGGGGAACAAAGAAAAAGAAGCTCTGGCGGTTATAAAGATTTGCCATTTTTGTTAATTTGTGCTGCTACAATTTTTAAAGATATGCTGATAGAAATCTCTTCCAGGGGGCGCCTGGGTGGCTCAGACGGTTAAGCGTTCGGCTTCAGCTCAGGTCATGATCTCACAGTCTGTGGGTTCGAGCCCCACCTTGGGCTCTGTGCTGACAGCTCAGAGCCTGGAGCCTGCTTCAGATTCTGTGTCTCCCTCTCTCTCTGACCCTCCCCTGCTCACGCTGTCTCTCTCTGTCTCTCAAAAATAAATTAAAAACATAAAAAAATTAAAAAAGAAAAAAATGAAATCTCATCCAGGACATGGCTCATTTGTCCTTACTACAAGCAAGGAGATGAATGACCTCATCTTTCTTTTATTCAATCATTTTTTTAACTCATATTTTTATGCCTTATTGAACGCTAGGGATTGTGCTAAGAAACAGAGCTCCTGGATGGCTCAGTTGGTCAAGCACCTGACTCTTGATCTTGGCTCGGGTCATGATCTTACAGTTTGTGAGTTCAAGTCCCCTGGTGGGCTCTGCTGACCCATTTGGGATTCTCTCCCCCTCTCTAAGCCTCTCTCTTGCCCAAGTGTACACACACGCTATCTCTCAGAATAAGTAAATACACTTAAAAAAAAAAAGAAAAGAAAGAAACACGCCTAGAATGGGTGTGTTGTACTCATGGTCTCCAGCCTTCTGGAGCCTGCAGTCTAGCTACTGCCTAAAAGCTGGTAAAAAACACCATCATTATGTATTTCATGGCATTATCAAGTAACTTGGGAGCTCTGTTTTCAGTTCAGTCTCTTTTAATGTGATGCTATTTGAACCTTTTAGGATAAATAAAAATTCCCCCCAAAACACACTTGGATTGGGGTGCCTGGGTGGCTGAGTCAGTTAAGCACCTGCATCGGGCTCTGTCCTGACAGCTCAGAGCCTGGAGCCTGCTTCAGATTCTGTGTCTCCCTCTCTCTCTGCGCCCCCCCCCCCACTCTTTGTCTCTGTCTCTCAAAATAATGACATTTAAAAAAATGTAAAAAACACACTTGAATTTTTCTGAATAAAATTGCTATTCAATGATGGTTTGAGTATGAATTTGTAGTAAAACATACATGCTCATTTATAATGACTTGAGATTTCTAAATAAATAAATAAATAAGCCCAAAGTCCATGCCAGATATGATGTGTTCTTTTTTAAATGGAATGAATAAGGTAGACAGAAAGACTTACTCCCCATACTCTACAGGCCCAAACAATCTAGCCCTGAAAGGAATTACCAGGCTATAAAACAAAGTATGAATCTTAGTTAGGAAAAAATTATATACATATTATAGTAAAAATTCTGAAGGAAAAGATACCAAAATATTAACCATGGTGATCTCTGGGTGGTGAGCTAATTTCTACTTCTATGTATTTCATAGAACATATATTATATTGCTAATATACATTTCTAAACGATCTCTAGTAAACATGTATACCTTATATGCAAAATACATACTAAAAGTAAAAAGCTCTACATGGCCTGTCTACAGAGACATATAACTCAGCAGACTAGAAAATAGCTGATGAACAGAAAATATAATAGTATATGCAGCTTATCAGTCAATAAAATTAAATGTATTTAACTTTCAGAAGTTCTGCACAATGATGTAGAAATTGAATGCTGTCTCCTTCAATCGCATTATATTATCAATAATCTCAACTCATGAGACCACAGCTTTGCACCTTCTCTGAAGAACTCAGAGCTTTCTAGCTTATAAAATCAACTCTTGAATATTTCTCAACCTTCATATCTATAAAAGACAACTATTATTAAAATTACTTTACCTAAAAACAATAAATAAGATGAATGTTCTATGTTAAATCTAAACGACATGGTGCTCATAAGAGACACAGACATTTCTGGGACATGAATCATCCAGTTTTACACTGAACCTAGCAGAGAGAGCTAACTCCCTGGTCATATGTGCCATCTACGACTGTAGGAAACAAGTGATGGGCAAAATGAGGCACGCCTGTTCCTCACTGAACTAAGTGGAACACTCTTGATAAAATACTGGATTAATCCCAGTTTTTATGAATAAAAGATGAACATTCTCCAACTATTGCACGTTTAAAGGGAAAGTATAAGGAAACAAGGCAAACTAAAAAGAAAGTGGCAGGATTGTGGGTGGGCTTTGATTTACTTTTTTAATTCTTTTTTTCTGGTAATAGTCACAATGTTGCTTGTGAAATTTCTAAAATCAAAACAAAACAAAACCACACACACAGAAAACCTAGCATAAAAATTAAAGGGGCAAGCCAACCAATACTACAAACCTCTCTGAAATGTTAAAAATAGCAAACACTCTTAGTAACATTTACCCCAAATGAGTAACACACGAGTGACCATCATCTTGTCAACAGAAAGGCGGATTTCATCTCCAGATTACATAGGAAGCAAAATGGTTTACAGAAATCTATAGTTTTAATCAGGTAAGATCTGATAGCTACTGCCTCTTTTGTATTAAAAATGGAAAGCATTTTACGTTCAGTTTTTCTGTCGCCCTAAGGAGATAAGACAAAGCTGCCATTTCCCAAGCATTCATTTGCTTTGAGTAACAGAAACTCATACGTCAGAAGCTCTTCTCTGAATCAACAGGTTACACAATGTCCCTCACAAACAATCTCAACTACACACACCTATCTGATAAAATACTGATTGCAGAAGCTATGACACAACCAATTTTGCAGAAATATAATGGGATGAGAGAAAAGCGACGTAAAAACATACATGTCAATTTAACAAACCACTTTAAACAAACATATATTCAATCCTGTAGCTTTTACTCAAATAAAGAGAAAAGAACCCTGTGCTTTTGTAAAATAGGTTTTTACAGAGACAGAACAATATACGGAAGTAGAATGGCAACTGGGGAATAAGAAAAAAAAAAGATACTTGTGCTTACTATCAGTGATGTAATTTGATATTTACATATGTTTTTAATTTTTCCTTTAAAACATTAAAAAAAGATATGATTCTTATGGGAGATGATCAGAATAACTTTATCATACTTCTCCAAGTTATTTTCTTTGCTGAAAAAAATCCACTATGTCACACTTATCCTTTGAGTCAGGTCAGTATCCACCGTCCTTGCCTGGGCTTTGGTGTGCTCCCTCATCAACAAGTAACTATGCGGGGAGGATATGCCAGGATTTGAACGTGATTCTATTGGTCCAGAGGGCACAGGTTTTCCAAGAGCAGACAGTGATCCACACCATCATGTCCACTGTCGGTACTGCTGTTGTGGCCAAGGACTGGTATTTAATATGAAACCTCCAGAAATGTAGTGAAGGATGACAATCCTGCCTCTTGGAAGAGGCCTGCACAACACTGAGCCCCTCGTGGCCTTGGCCGTAGAATATAAAAGCTCCAATCAACATTCCTCTGAGGTCACCAATGATTCAGGTTATTCCAGAAACAGGTATGTATCCTTCTTCAACAGTGATTTTACTAAATGCTAGGACAGTGGCCTCTCTATTGAGGAGGGAAAATAACACGCCTTAGCTTAGATCTGAAAATGCTATTAGCCGACGGAGGGCTAGACTTCTCTGCAACAGAGAAGTCTCCAAACACATTTAATGAGACTGATGATACAATTAGATCTTCCTCAGTCCTGCCCCTAACAGTAAAGTATAAGTGTTTCAAGACATCTAACTCTGTGATGGAACCCTATTAATTCTTGCCAGAAAGCCAAGGTACTTCCTCAGCAGCCTGGGATTGCCTCCTTTCTCAAACTTCTCCAATCCAGGCTGCAAACAACAGCACAGAATTTCAGGTCAAGTAAATTCCTAGCCCTGATGATATGACACTACCATAGAGCAGACTTCCTTTCAACTAACCTCAGGAACCTTCCAGAATTTGCTACATATGGTCAAAAGTCAATCAAGAGTTTGATGTAGTATTTAGTCTCATAGAAATGAATCTTTCCTCTCTTTTCCAAAATAAAGTGAAACCTCAAACTAAATACTCTGTGTCAGTGTCACAGGCCCTGACAATAAATCTCACAGTAAAAAACAGCTGTGGCAGGAGAGTGGGGTAGGCCTTCCAACAAATCCTCACAAATTAGCTGGTCGGAATCATAACCAGCTCTTCCTGCCTCGTTTGAGTTGCTAGTTTCATGGTGAAACAATCTGCACTTTCTGTTTCTGGACTGACAAGGGGGAAAGGAATGAAACATACAGAATCAGGATCCCTGCCCCACTGTGGTTTTCTCTCATCTGACCTAGACCTTTGGGGTTTGCAATCTCCAAGTTCAGCATCACATTTCAAAAAGTTTAAAGTTCAAAGTTTATTTTCTTTTTTTACGTCTTTATTTTATTTTGAGAAAGACAGAGAGTGAGCAGAGGAGGGGAAGAGAGAGAGAGAGGGAGACGCAGAATCAGAAGCAGGCTCCAGGCTCTGAGCTGCCAGCACAGAGCCCGACGCAGGTCTTGAACCCACAGACTATGAGATCATGGCCTGAGCCAGAGTCGGACGCTTAACTGACTGAGCCACCCAGGCGCTTCAGCTTATTTTCAAATTATATTGGGGGTTAAATAATTTAATGAAAAGGAGAAAAGGGATATGGATATAATACCATGAGATTATTGATTTTCCTTTCATTCTTTTTACTTACGTTTAAGACATTAATTTCTCAAGAAATATTGAAAGTATAGTGCAGGATAAGAGACAAAAACAACAAACCTTTTCATTCATACCTAAAACTTCTCTTTTTTCTGGAAAACAAAAATACTTTTTTCATATACATTTCACTTATAATTGGTCTAAAGCTTATCTTTTCTTCAAATCAAATTTTCTGAACAAATTTCTCAAAACTTCCTCCAAAGCTTTCTGCAGCTAGGTGAACACAGCAAAAGTAGAAATTAAAAAAAAAAATTAATGACCCAATTCAGGCCAATACAAAGTCAATAACCATTGTAGCGATGATGTTTATATTTTTGTCCCTTTTATATGAAATCAGTACAAGGATGGTAAACTATTTCAAAATTTCTGATACAAAATCTAGACAGAGACAAGCATTTTTTTCTAAGGACATCCAAAAAACAAACCGCTGATCGAGTTTGCAAAGTACCTGGCTGATGCTTTAAAACATGAACTCACTTAGGGGCGCCTGGGTGGCTCAGTCAGTTAAGCGTCTGCCTTCAGCTCATGTCATGATCTTCCAGTTCGTGGGTTCAAGCCCCACAGTAGGTTCCCTGCTGTCAGCTCAGAGGTTGCTTCAGATCCTCTGTCCTCTTCTCTCTCTCTCCTTCCCCTACTCCTGCTATCTCTCTCAAAAAATAAATATCTTAAAAAAATTTAAAAAAATAAAAATAAAATGTGAACCCATTCAGCTTTACTTAGTAAAGGCAAAAAATACAGGAATAAGGCATCCCCAGCTGCCTCGTTTATTTTTTTTAATTTTTTTTAATGTTTTATTTATTTTTGATACAGAGAGAGACAGAGCATGAGAGGGGGAGGGGCAGAGAGAGGAGGAGACACAGAATCGGAAGCAGGCTCCAGGCTCTGAGCTAGCTGTCAGCACAGAGCCTGACGCGGGGCTCGAACCCATGAACGTGAGATCTGACCTGAGCCAAAGTCAGAAGTTCAACCAACTGAGCCACCCAGGCGCCCCTCCAGCTGCCTCATTTAGATAGATGCAGAGCAATTAAAAAACATTAAGTTTTCCAGTTTCAGTTTTTAGGGTTGGAAAAGACAGGAAGTAAAAAGAAAAGAAAAGGAAAGAAAAAAAAAAGAGAAAGAAAGTAAAGTTTAAAAAAGGAAAAGAAAAGAAACCAAAGCCCGAAGTACCTTGGTAACCAGAGTATCTGCCCAGTCAGTGCCCCACTTTCACAGTCAAGGATCTTGGTGGCACAGTTCAGCACCAGACAGACCCCTGTTCCCTCTAGGTTTCAGCAAACCTTGGCTAATAAATCACTCCAAATGCCAGAGGGCACCATCTGTTCCTTCTCCTCTGGCAGCTACTGAGGGAAGCGTCCTCTGCTAGGCCCCGTCACCCTATCCCTGCCATATCCAACATCAGGAGAGGCCCTTTGCAAAGCGATGTCACACCCGTCAAACTCTGGAAGTGCTCTACTAATAGAACTGGCCTAATATTCCTTAAGCATCTCCCATATACCAGGGATTGATCTAAGCCCTTTTAGTCTATCCCTTCAGGAATCTTCCCAGTATCCATATAAGGACTACTATGAATTCCGTTGCATAGCTGAGGGCACTGAAACAAAGTCTAGGCAGTATTACAGACATAGCTTTTTACAAGGCAGAAAGAAGTCTGTTCTTCTGAGACATCCACCCATCCAACTGGGACGCCTGAGCACTACTACTCCAGTGCTCATTGCAGTTAGAACACGGAATGAGGGGTGAACCCAGCAGATGTGACTCTGAAGCTTTCATTCAAAACCACTAACTAGGCTGTCCCACCACCTGGTCAGAAAGCTGTCGCTGCTCACGACCCACTCCTCCTTTGAAGGAGGTAGAGAAACTTTTCCCACTACCCTGTCCCGCTGCCTCCACGGCACAGGTAACCAGATCAGAGACAGACCTCTGACTCAGGGTTAAATATCCAAAGGCTGGGTACATTCACCCAATATTCCTGAAAATCTGAACAACACAACTGAAAGGGTCAGATGTCCAGTGCTCAGGCTGAAGTCACACAGACTAGAAGCCAGTTTGACGCCATGTAGAAGCCAAGTGGCTGAGAGCAGAAAGCAGACCACAGTGACTCAGGACAGCAGGGAGCCCGCCACCCCAGCAGTGAGGCCTTGCTCTCATTTCACCAGGCCCGCTGTTCACGTAAGCTATTCTGAGTGGTCTCTGTTCCTTGAAACCAGAAGCTACTGAAGAAAAGTAAGCTGGCTGCAGTAGGGCCTACTCTACTGGGCTCCACTTCCAATTTCAACCTTTCAAGTCTTCTGCTACTTCAAGCCGTTTCTCATGAATCTCCTGATAATTCCTCTTCTTTCAAGAGCAGGTATCCTCATGGAATTACTTGAATTTGTTTATATATTTTTCCAATAAGGTACTCATTGAGTTTAACATGCATTAGGCCTGTCTTTTATACCCACCTACAGATATACATACTTTCTACCTGAAAGGCACAGTTTGTAATTTTGTTTAATTAAAAAAATTTTTTAAAATATTTTTTTGTTTACTTATTTTTGAGAGAGAGGGAGACAGAGTGAAAGCAGGGGAGGGGCAGAAAAAGAGGGAGACACAGAATCCAAAGCATGCTCCAGGCTCCAAGCTGTAAGTGCAGAGCCGGATGAGGGGCTTGAACCCATGAGCCACGAAATCATGACTTGAGCCAAAGTCAGACACTTAACCGACTAAGCCACCCAGGCGCCCCAAGACACAGCTTTTTATAAGGCAGAAAACAAATACTTTCTTCTTAGACATACATACATCCAATCTGGGCTCCAGAGAACACTATTTCTTTAATGTCCATTATTGAACAAGGAGCACGGTCAAGGTCCCAGCAACAGCAAACAAGGGTTCTAGCAAACAAGGGTTCTACAGTAATTACTAATGATGTTTAAAACCTTCTTTCCACCAATGAACCAATGAATCAGTTGTTCACTTAATGAAAGGAGGGTTAGCAAAGGAAGCACTGAAAGTATTTTATCACTCTGGAGAAGGTTAAGAGCTTCCGGAGTCAGAGAAGGATGAACCGGATTGGATGTGCAGTGCCTTGGGAAAAAGTCAGGGAGGGGGGTAGCCGGGATCATGGTGTTTTGGGGGGAGGGAATGGCAAGTGCGAAGGAAGAGAAAGTGATTCAATATGTCACAGAGCCTAGGGGCTCCAGGAGAAGCTAGAGAGAGCAGGGTAAACAGAGGGGCCCCCAGGCCATGCAAGAAGCTTGGACTTTATCCTGAGAGCTGTAGGGGATCACTAATGGACTCGAAGCCAGATCTACCACTTGACAACTATCATTCTGACTGTATTATAATATAGGAAGGAATGTATTATAATACAGGAAGGAGAGGGGTGAGAAAGATCAAGCCTGGGGTTAAGAAGAAAGGAAATCAGGCTCCTGGAATAATCAAAGCACAAGGATCAGGACCTGCCGTCGAGTGAAGAGAAATGCATGGACTACGGAGCTGTTCAGGAGGTGAAGGCTACAGAGGCTGGTGACTGTGGAATTCAGGCCGAGGGCTTCTAGAGGGTCTATGTGTCCTTCATGTAAGGAATGAGAGATGGATGGGGTACCTGGGTGGCTCAGTCACTCAGTGTCTAACTCTTGATTTCAGGTAGGGTCACACTTTGTATGATCTCACACTTTGCAAGTTTGAGCCCTGCACTGGGCTCTGTGCTGGTGGTGTGGAGCCTGCTTGGGAATCTCTTCCTCCCTCTCTCTGCTCTTCCCCCATTCTCCCTCTCTCAAAATAAATAAATAAATATTTTTTTAAAAAAAGGAATAAGAGAAGGCAGTTTTCTTTGACCAACCTGATTTTAAGGTATGCGCAGGACTGTCATGTGGTCTCAACAAAGCTCAAGAGAGCACAGAAGGCAGGAGATATGGGAATTATCAGCACAGAGATGATCATTAAATGGACAGTATCACCCAGTGGCAGACTGTGTAAGAGAAGGGAAGGAACAAAACACTAAAGATCCACACATTTAGGGAATGGGAAGGAGGAAGAGAGGGAGGGGGAGGGAAAGGGGAGGAGGAAGGTGAAGGTGAGGGTGAAGGGGAGCATGAGAAACCACCACCACCACCGGTGGAGGGGCTGAGAAGAAGAGGCAAGAGAGTGGTAGAAGGAACCAGCAGTTATGACCCAAAAGAGGAGTGAGCCTTTGAGGAAGGAAAGAGTTCTCAAGAGGGTCAGACAGTGCTTGAAAAGAAGGAACATCAAGTATACTATAGTATAGAGGTGGAATTTAAGGAAAGGTATTAAGCAGGCTGTGTTGTAGCTTATGGGCAAGTAATAAATTGTATCATTTATCTTGAATGTATCATAGATAAGCTGCTATATAATGATTGCCACTTCAGATAGCTGTGAAATTAGGTGATTAACTAGTTGTTACTTAACCTTCTAATTTCTGTATAAGTCTAATTACATGAAATACAAGTTGGGGTTCTGATTTTTTACTTTGCCTATCCATTTGGAGTGTCATTGTAACTACTGTATTGTAAATGATGGAAAATAATTGCATATGTTAAAAAAATAGTGTTATATTCTAAAAAAAAATAAAGTTACACAAAAAAATTTAAAAAATTAAATTAAAATGACAAAAAAAAAAAAAAAAGAAAAGAAGGAACAAAGCATGATGTAGGTATCCAGTGATGAGGAAATCGTTGGTGATCTTGACAAAAGAAGTTCCTGTGGCCTGGTGGGGGTGTAAGCCAGGTGCACTGGGCTGAGAAATGATGAGAGGTGAGGCAGCAAAACAAGTTCAGGTGGCTTTTTCCAGCAAATGACATGAGAGGCCCATGGAGTGGAAGGAGGTCTTTGTATAAAGAAGGCATTTACCGTGTTTAGACACTGAAGGGAAAGTGTTGGGGGGGGAGAGAGAGGTAAAACATACAGAAGGGAGAATGGATAAAGAAGGTCCTCGAGACGTGGAACACTGACATCCCGAGCTGGGATGAAGATTAGGTAGAAGTGGCACGTCCGCCCTGAGAGTCAAGGAGGACAGGGTGGGACGGCCAGACAAGAGTGTGGGCGAGGCCGTAACTGCTGAGCTCTCGTTCTACCGAGAACTCCTAGGATCCTACCTGTCCGTGGCATACACAGTAGACCCTTGCACTGAGCGGACCCACTCATGCACACGTTTTCTGTAAGTGCCGTACAGCACTGTAAAGGTATTTTCTCTCGTGATTATCTTAGTAACATTTTCCTTTCTCTAGCTTACTGTAATGTAAGAATACTGTATTTAATAGATATAATACACAAAATGTGTATTAACTATTCGTATTACCTATAAGGCTTCTGATCAACAGTAGGTTATTAGTAGTTAAAGTTTTGGGAGAGCCAAAAGTTATACTTGGATTTTTGACTATGAGAAAGGTTGGTGCCCCTGCCCCCCGACCATGTTGTTCAAGGGGCGACTGTAATTTATAAATAACAATAAAAGGGAATGAACAAATAATGTCAGGATGACTTCAGTAAAACTGTGCATGGATGTTTCTTTGTTTTGTTTTGATCATTAAAAACATGTACTCTCATTCTAAACATTAACAAAAAATAAATGCGTAGTAACTCCAAGTATATGCTTCTAGAATATAGTTAAAACTTCCATGATGAGCTTTTGGCATCCTCAGAAAACAAACAGTAGCATTTGGTACAGTGATTTCATGGAACAAGGTATTCTAAATAAATGAGCTTTCTAGATAACTGAAGTTTAAACTTCTAAATCATTGACTACTGTTGCTGAAATCTTGCCACAATCCAGTGACCCCCTAACGGCTGCTGAATTCTACAGTGACTATCTGCTGTGCTATCAGGTCCCTAAGCTGCTCATCTTTACAAGACAATGATGCTTCTCAAACTGTTTTAAAACAAATAAATGCTATTACCTCACTCAAGGATGTCTAAGAATCCAGATGGAAGGGACAGATCCAGGCTCCTGCTGACTGTCACTGCTAAGAAAGGTTTTTTATTTATTTTTAGATTAGTAGCTGAATTTCAGATTAAGGAATCTAGAACTATGTTCATGAACTAGGTTTGTTAAAAGTACAACAAAGCTCTTTTTTTTTCTCTGAAGAAATACTTTAGAATACTCGGACTCCCACGAATTATTCTCTTCCTAAACAGAGCCAAAGCACCCCCCTCGAGTCACCACCCCTAAAAGCTAGCTGATCTAATTAATTGTTAGAATTCAGCCACTTTTGTTTCAACGCTAAGCAAAATTCCTTCTATCAAACTGTGGTATAACAGGAATTCAAGCAGAATTCAGATTCATTTTGAGTTCAAGTTCACAAAATTTAGATGGATACTATGCCAAGTGTACTCAGGGTTTATGGTTGCACTCTGGAAAGCCATTTCTTGAAAATTTGTCATTTTTTGAAGCGATACATTCAATTTGACAAAGCATGCTCTGATTTGGTACTTTTTAAAATACAGAAACAATGCATCGCCAGAGATTTTTATCATTAGCATCTTGGTGGACTGTGGAAACACTATTATTGGCTGAGACGGGTTTGGAAGTTCATGTTGGCTTCAAAGAAATCTGAATAAAACATTTCTATTCTGTGCTCAGGGAAAGTAATTAAAACAGTGCTAGTGATTCATCCTCATAATTTAGAGCCTAAGATTTCAGTTCAGAAGACAAAAACAAAGAAGTTTTAAAAGTAAAATAACTTGAAATAACCTTAACTTGAATAATCTTCTTAACAATGAGGTCTGACATTCTTGTCACATTCCTATTCCACTTATTAATATGCCATGACTGCAAATAATTTCTCCAACTTAAGTTTTCACCAAACTTTTCTTAATTTTTAGAATATTACTGCATAGACTGAATTTGACCTATTGATTGCTGAATGAACTTTCAACTTCTCTAAAAGATTAACTCTTGGAATTTCAAAAAGAGGGTGACCCAGTTGGTTGAACATCCAACTCTTGATTCTGGCCCAGTTAATGATCCTGGGATGGAGCCTCGAGTTGGGCTCTATGCTGAACATGGAGCCTGCTTAAGATTCTCTCTCGCTCTTCCCCTCTGCTCCTCTCCCACTCATGCTCTCTCTAAAATAAAAATAAATCGGGGGGCCTGGGTGGCTCAGTCAGCTGTCGGGGCTGCCAAGTTTTCTGTCTGCCTCAGGCAAGGATGATCACTCTCCAGAGAGTGAACCAGCAAACAAGATTTGCATCTAGAGGCTGGAGACTGCCATTTCCTGGTCAAAATAACTTTGGCTTCTGTCATGCTGGGCCAGACTGGAGTGGCCAAGGTGCACAAAAGATCAAAACCGTATTT
>NC_043700.1:19563671-19577009 GCF_006229205.1 Suricata suricatta
GATGATTCTCTGCAGACGAAAGAGGTACCGCTGATCGCTGGGGGCCCGCGGGTTACGACAGTCAGTTAAGCATCCAACTTCAGCTCAGGTCATGATCTCACGGTTTGTGAGTTTGAGCCCCGTGTTGGGTTCTGTGCTGACAGCTCAGAACCTGGAGCCTGCTTCACATTCTGCCGCTCCCTCTCTCTCTGCCCCGCCCCCACTTGCATTCTGTTTCTCTGGAAAATAAACATTTAAAAAATAAAAATAAATAAATACACGAAAAAAGAAAAGAGTCTAAATGCAATTTACAGATGTATATTATATAAATATATATTTATAATATAAAAATATATATCTTTATCCATTCATCAACCAATGGAGACTTACAAAGGAATATTACTCAGCCATAAGAAAAGAATGAACTCTTGCTACTTGCAACAATGTGGATGGAGCTAGAGTAATATGCTAAGAGTAATAAGTCAGAGAAAGACAAATATCATGTGATTTCACTCCTATGTGTAATTTAAGAAACAAAGCCAACAAGTAAAGGGAAAAAAATGGAGAGAGGCAAATCAAAAAACGGACTCTTAACTCTAGGGAACAAACTGATGGTTCCAGAGGGCAGGTGGGTGGGAGATGGGGGAAAGAGAGGATGGAGATTAAGGAGAGTCCTGTCGTGACGAGCACTGGGTGATGTGTGGACGTGTCAGATCACAATATTGTACACCTGAAACTAATATTACACTGTATGCTAACTAACTGGAATTTAAATAAAAACTTAAAAAAATAAATAAATGTGATTTTTAAAGAAACCTCCAAGGGGCAAGGAGATGCAGCCAGAGGAAGAGAGACAAAAACAACTGGCTATTACCATCTGGTGCGCTCATGAATAAGGGAAGTCCAGGGTAACCACGGGGACATAGAAAGTGGTGGGGGTGGGGGCACCCTGTTCAGATTGGGGCTGGTGCTGGGATCTTCAGGGAAGTCCTCTTGGGGGAAGCCATGACTAATCTGATTCCTTATGCATTCTTCCACTCCAGAAGTCATTGAAAAAACAAAGGAAGAAAGAAAAAGTGAAAAGCCTAATACTGCCTAACTAGTCCTCAGGACAAAGTAGCATCCACACCATAATCTTTAAAAACTAATTCTGAAATTCTGACAATATATATAATCAATCACTTTTTAAAATCACTTACTTCAAAGTTCAACCTTTCCTCTTTCTTACGTTATTTGAAAATGTCCTTCTTTGGAAAAAATTTGTATAAATTTTGTATAAATACTTAATATGTAGATTTTGTATTAATACTTAATAACAACTGAAGTTATTTCCCTAGTAAACAGTAGCAAATCCTTAAAATAATTAATCTGTAAATTCTTGATCAGAAGTTCCTGGAAACATCTATTTTGATTTTTTTTATTATTTTTTTAACCAATTTTTTTTCTGTTTATTTATTTCTTTAACATATGCAATTATTTGCCATCATTTACACTACAGTAGTTACAATTACACTCCAAACAGAAAAGCAAAGTAAAAAATCAAAACCCCAACTTCTGTTTCATGTAATTTTGATTTTTAATTTCTAATAGCAGTGGCTGAAGTTGCTCTACAATTTAAAATTCAGATTATCTCATCGTCTTCTAAAAACTCTACGGGGTAATGGCTGATCAATAAGAGTTCCCTAAACAAATGTATTATTTAAATAATGTGTGAAGAGTGGGCTCTACAAGCAACAGGATTTATAAAAACAAAATGTATAGAGCATTAAAAGACCTGCCAATTAAGCAGAAATTGAAAATATATGCACACATATATGTACTACTCACAGAGTTTCTCAAACTTCTTTTTAACTTTTTTTTTAATGCTTTCTAAAATTTATTTTTAAGAGAGAGAGAGAGACAGTGCGAGCAGGGGAGGGTCAGAGAGAGAGGGAGTCACAGAATCTGAAGCAGGCTCCAGGATCTGAGCCAGCTGTCAGCACAGAGCCCGATGGGGGGCTTGAACCCACGAACCGTGAGATCATGACCTGAGTCGAAGCCAGACGCTTAACCGACTGAGCCACCCAGGCGCCCCTCAGACTTCTTTTTAAAAACACTCATTTTGGGGCACCTTGGGTGGTTCAGTCAGTTAAGCATCTGGCTTCGGCTCAGGTTATGGTCTCCTGGTTTGTGGGTTCAAGCCCTGGATCAGGCTCTCTGCTGTCAGCATGGACCCTGCCTGGGATCCTCTGTCTCTCTCTGTCTCTGTCTCTCTCTCTCTCTCTCTCTCTCTGCACCTCTCTGTTTGTATTCTCTCTCGAAAATCAAAATAAGCATTTAAAATTTTTTTTAAATAAAAACACTCATTTTTTATCTTTTGGTTACCCCAAAATGAGACTGTTATCTTGGCCTTCTTGCCTCTATATTGCTTCTGTATTATGTGGAGTAGTGAAACAAGAAACAAGAAGGCAACATGAACATAAACTCCCTTCATCCTCACTCTGCCGCTGCTTCTTGGCAAAGAGCTGTCTCAGCCGTACTTAGCACCAACATGCAGAGAGATCATACGTGGAGCTGTGAATTCCAGCTATGTCCGGAGACCAGCACTGTTATTTCCTAATCCTGATGTTAAATGGTGCCTGGAAGAGGAACCAACTATTTGAAACCATGCTGTGTCGAGGTCTGAAAAGGATTATTTTGGTCAAATAGAATTTAAGGTCTGTAATTTTAAAACACGCTTGGAAATGCTTCAATTAATCAGCATACTCAAAAATAACAGAGGATGATGAAACGCACAGAGTGAGCTGAACTTTAATACTTCGGATCTATTTACTTACACTTGTATCTAATCTGCCTGCTGCCATTTCTCCAGCAAGCCCAACACCGCAACCAGGGTCTCACGGCCACCCCATCCGCTGTGGGGCTCAGCCTGCGCTCTGCCTGAACTTCTATTTTGCTACTCTCCATGTGAATGCTGTAGTTCAGGAGCTTCCTTTTGACTTGACGAAGTAAAAAACACACAGCACACACTTAAAGAAATTAAAGCCAAGAAGCCAGGCTGGTTTATATAACAAAGGGTCGGGGCTGGGGTGCATTTGGGGAAGTGCTGGTGTGGAAGAAGAGCTCCAACTCCTTCATGAGATATAAGTGCAAGTCCAAGTTCCCTCGAGGTATACTTGGGGCGGTGTTTCTTTGAATCTGACCTCCCCGCAAGGGACTGGGTCCCATGGCACCCAAGTAGTATTAACTTTCACTTATACTGTGCACCCTTCTGCTTCCTCCTTCCCCAGTGAAGGTAAAACTGCTCCTCGCTGGGTGTAAAACTACATTTACCTACCATCACTTATAAATAGAAACTATTTGTCTTAACATAAATGACTGGCAATTGATCCCTGGGAACCAATCTGACAGAACAAGCCATGGAAGGGCAGCTGAGAGAACAAGAGGAAGAGGAAAAAGGTATTTGTACCAAAGATTCAAGGGGAAGGACACCCACCCCAATCACAGCAGGGTGCTGTGAAAGACAAACACATTGAAATAATTCCACAAAGATTTTCTTAATGGAGATATAATGGACAGAGCACACTGTATTATAAAGGCTTTTTAAAGAATCTAATTGTTTCATAATCTCCCATGGGCATTTAATCTTAAAGTCTTTCTAATGCTCTTACATTTTAATTATAAACTGCAGGTAAAAGTATTTTAGAAATCTCAACGTCACATTTGAAAGCCTACTGGATACTTCTCATAGGGGGCCTTGGAGGGCATCACTCCCCACCTGACCTTCACTGTAGAACCCCTTGCATTGTTGACAGAGGGCCAAGGCACAGAAAGGACTTCTCCCAGCATTCTGTTCTCTCCCGTGCGGCTCCGACTGCGAGGGGCTTTCCTGTAGCTCCTGACCATCGGTCTAATTCTCTCCCAAGAAGAACTACAGAAAAGTCTTCTCACCCAAATAATTCTCAATAGCTGCCATCTGGAGACCTCTCTCCTCTAGAGCAAATACATGAATTCAAAGTACAACTATGGGGGCGCCTGGGTGGCTCAGTCGGTTGGGCCTCCGACTTTGGCTCATGATCTCACAGTTCCTGAGTTCGAGCTCCATGCTGACAGCTAGCTCAGAGCCTGGACCCTGCTTCTGATTCTGTGTCTCCCTTTCTGCCCCTCCCCTGCTCACGCTCTGTCTCTCTCTCTCTCTCTCTCAAAAATAAACAAAACATTAGAAAAAAAAAAAGTAAAATACAACTACTACACTGTGAAAAACACCAACTTAAAAAATGACACTCTGAACAAGACCAAGCATTCCAGATGTGGTCAAACACGTACAGTCTTGTGTGCCTATTACCTTCTTCTATCCTGTGTACTTCTTTTAATCTTTCTGGTTTTGTTTATTTTTAGTAGTCACCCAAGCCACCACAACACTGGGCACAAAGCCCTGGTGGATCTGGCTCCTTGCTATCTCCTCGGCTCATCTTCTGCCTTTCCCTCAGCCCCCTGGGCTACACTGGGAGTCCTCACAACTTTCTCAGAGCTCCAAGCCTCTGCCTGCCTCCAGGCTTTCTCAGCACAGTGGTTTCTTCTTCCTGGAAAGAGACTCCTCCTCTTTGCCTGGACGGCTCCCAATCAAGCTGGATGGCCTCCCCCAAGCTACAGGAGCTCACCGGGTTACAGGTTACGTGTTCTCACCGCACTGCATTTTAATGGCACTTTCTTTACCAGAATTACAGTCAGCCACTTCAATGAATAGTTTTTAATCCTTCTTATGGGCTGAACAGTGTTCCTCCAAAAGATACATTGAAGTTCTAAACCTGGTTCCTTATTTGGTGACCTTACTTGGAAACAGGGTTTTCACGATGTTATCAAGGAAAGATGAGGTGACTAGGGTGAGCCCTAATCCAGTATGGCTGGTGTGCTTCTACAAGGAGGAAGGTGTCCTGTGAGGACGCACACAGGGAGAATGCCATGTGATGGCAGAGGCAGACGTTACAGTGTCGCAGTTGCAAGCCACAGAGCCCCGAAGCTTCCCGGCCACCACCAGAATGAGAGAGGCAGAGGGACTCTCCCCTACAGGTTTCAGAAGGACCATGGCCCTACTGCCACCTTGCTTTGGGACCTCTAATTTCCACAACTATGAGACAACCGATTTCTGCTCTTTTTAAGCTGCCCAGTTTGTGGTACTTTTTTATGGCACCCCTGGGAAACTAACGTATTCCTTTAGACTAAAAGCTTCTTGAAAGCAGTCTCTATTTTACTTACTTGTATTCCCCATACTTAGCAAGATGGATAAGAGAACAATAAACTTTTGTTCACTGAATGAATGAATCAGACTTGGTTTGCAGTCAACTAAAACCCTAGGTTTCTTTTCTCAAAGGTATCAATAGATTGGTCATTTAGAATGGATTTTGTTTCACTGATTATTTTAAAGGCCAAATTTAGAATTCTACGTTTCATACTATTTGGGATTATGCTGTATTACAAACCCATCAATACTAAGGTATACTAAGGCATACTAAGTACTACACCTATCTTTATGTCACTGCAAATTTAATAAGCATGTCTTCATCTTAATCCAATCATAAATGATTAAAACTGTTAAACCTGATGGGGTCAAGGGCAGAGTACCATGGCAGGTCACCAAGAACATCCCTCCAAGCTGGTATCGACCCATTAATCAACACTCCGGGTATATCATGCAACTACCCAGGAACCCACATTTCTCTCCAGCTCATCGCAAGGTTATCACAACACATAATGTGGAATGCTTTCTGAAATCTTAATACATCATATTTAAATTCCTAAATCCACCAGCCTAATAGCCATGTAAAAGCAGAGCCTAGAGTTTGTTAGGCAAACAAACGGATTTTTGCTGGTGAACTATGTCTAACTCCCTCATCTGTGGTTTCCAGGATCTACACTGGCCTCCATTTTGAAAAAAAAGATAACTGGATCTTTCCTTTCTTCTGCCCCCTTTCTTGTGCTTCAGGGCACCTCCAAGATTATAGACGGTCACTTCACACTCGTATCTACAAATTATTTTAATATCACGAGGCTTAATCCATGTAGGCCTAAAATCGTGAACGAGCTTAAAGCAGGTAGGATCTCCGTCAACAATTTGGACTTTGGGTTCCCCTTCAGTTATTTGTTCTAACCTTCTGTTTACAAGACCAGTGCTCTGACCACTGAGCTATGGAGTCTTCTCTAACCTTCTGTTTAGATGACCACCCTTCGGGTAAAGACAAAAGCCAAACAGGAATAGCAGATCATTCAGGGAATATTCTAAGGTACAATCAAATGACTTCCTTGTCACCAAAAGACAAACATTTCATGAATATGACCAAAAAGTATAGTTTGTGCAAATTCTTTGAATCTTCTGAACCCTCATGCTCCCTCTCCCTATTTGGTTTATCTTACGTAAACAAAGACCAAGTTTGTTTAAGAATCTTTCACAGAAAGGTTTCAACAAATCCTGCTTGCGGGAATGTCCTTGTTTGCAAGTAACAAAACAGTTTCATCATCGGTGCCTCTAGCACCATTGAGTTGTTTAATGTACTCTGAGCACCACACGCGGCCAGTCATCACCCGTGAGGCACAAAGAATCCCACTGTGATCCTTTGGAGGCAAACAGCTCATTGTCAAATTAAAACCCAGGCAAACAAATCCTTCTGGTTTATCACTTGTGCCTCCCCCAGAACTTGTCAGTCCTGCAGGTCACCCATCTGAAGCCCTGTCTGTTAAAGTCCTTTCCCCAGGACATTTTTCTGTGAGTGTCAAGATAATTTATTGAGGAATATGAAAAAAAATGCAACAAATACTAACAATTACAGCTGTGATTTGGGGCCACTTTCTTGTTTCATATTCTAGAGCTTGTTTGGTTTTTTTCCCCCTTACGACTTCTAAACATTTCCTTTTTTATTCAAGTAGAGAAACGCTCATAACCAAGTTATCCTTTCTAATGGGGCATATGAAGAGCCTCGCACATCTAAGATAGCCAGTGAAGGATATTATTGAACTTAAAAAGTCAAGGCAAACTTCTCTGTGGGCTGACAGGCTAACTTTAACACAAATATAGCAAAGATATGAGGGAAACAGAAGGCAAATGGCCCTTCTGTTACATTACATTACAACTTCATTTAGACACAGGGACAGAGCCTCATTCTGACTCATTCTTGATTCTTGTCCCAATCAGTAAGTTTTGGTAATTTCCCCACTTCCAAAAGTTAAAGTGCTATCATTACCCAGAACGCATGTACAGAGAAACTTGTCACCTATGCCAAGGACTTGTTCCTAGGAGCATATAGTGCCTCTGTATTTTTCCCTAATACAACCAACATAAAAAAAAAATCAGTAGATGTTGTGAAAGTCACAACTCTGTACATAAATGCATACACATTTCAGCCAATTATTTTACTTATTCCAGGAGTTGAGAATGAAGTGGGGGAAAGGTGGGCAAAGCGCTTTCGTTTCTCCCTTTATAACGGCAATAACAACAAAACGATAATTATTGCCATCCTTCCAGGCATCCAGCAAAAATTTAAGATGGCTCTCATGCAAAATTAAACACCTCTAGAACATTCTAATGAATATCAGGTGTAACTGTAACATACCCACACTCAAAAGTTAAGCAATAAAAGCAGATTCCTAAAAGCAACCCAGGGTCGGAAAGCTTGACAGGACGTTAGAGGCAGACGGTGGGTGTTCGCCTCTCAGCCCTTATTTTCTCATTCTTAGAAGATAGTTCTGAGGGTCAAATAAGATAACACGTGAAGTGTCCAACACAGAGTAAGTACTCAGGAAGGTAGTAACTACTGCTAATTTATTATAATACAAACCAAAGACATGTGTTTGACATCTGCATCTTGGAGCACCAAGTATAATCCATTTATAAAAGACACCTATTTTTATTTTAAAAGATTTGTAGATAGAGAAATTAAGATTTAGAATGAAAACAGACTGCTAGTCTAGTACTCTAACTTTTCACGATGAAAACTGAGGCCAGGGATAGACAGCCAATGAGATCGGCTTGGATCGGGGTCCCCCAACGCCCTCCATGCTGGGTTGACGGTGGCACAGGGATGGCCTCCTGCTCCTCCATGCTGTCTGTCACCACCGTTAACCAGACGTGGCGCCTTGTGATGCTTGGAGAGGAAAGGACCTACTTCCTAAGTGACTGATGCTGTACCTCTGCTCAGTGCTTCTCCAACTGCTCCCTGAAGGCATTTTAGGGGAACCCCAGTGAGACCAAAGGGGTAGACTCCCCTTCCCTCCTCGTCCCCTCCCACCCTCGTCCCTAAAGAGACTTCATATAAACAAGTCTCTTCCTCCTTATCCAAACTGTAGAAGTAGAGGTATTTTAGGAAAGGGGAAAAAATCCTTGATTGGTGCTCAAGAAGCACAAGTTCTCTTTCTTAACATCTATGTTCCCTTGCACTCAAACATGAACATTCTGAGATCAGAGTTTCTTGAAGGCTCGACAACACAGTTTTCTAAAGATCAAAGACCTGAAAATCAGAACTGCATCTTGCAGGTAGAAGGCTAACTTGTACATATCACACTGCTTATTGAAAACCATAAAATCTATCTATACTATTAATTCTTAGCAAGCACATGAGCATTTCTGCTTCCAGAAGTACAGGAGGGTGCATACTCCAAAGCACTATTCTACAAAAAAAAAAAAAAAAAAACCCCACTCACTCCTGGATAAATGATAACATAATCCTGGATAAATGACAACGCAGTATGGTAGGCCTCAGCAGAAAATGGAAATTTCCCAAGGTAAAGAGAGAACTGAGAGACAGAGAGGATAAACATCCATGAGGAAGATGAAAGCAGAAGAGCAGGTGGTAAGTTCACATGAAGGGAAAGAAGGCCGATGTGAGTACAAAGCCTCAGCCCCTCCTCGAGAGGAGCACACTGAGATCAAGGCTGTTATTCTAGGACAGGACAAACGGGGTCACACGGGCCCAGCGGTAGTTTTATGCACCTTGCACAACAGTCTCCTAGCTTATCTGTATGTACAAGTACAAATCTTCTCCCCATAACAAAGCCCACCCCACTGAGGCCTTCAGGACCTCCACTAAATAAATTTAATATAGGAGTTCACAATCAAAATTCCCATTTCTCTAAGAAGTGCAAAACATGAGAAAAAATATAGAAAATACATAAAACACAAAATAAGATGGCAGAAACACGTCTCAAAGTTCAATAATTAGAGTAAATATGATTGACTCATATTCCAGTTAAAAGTCAGAATATCAGGTAGAATTTTTTCAAATTCCAGTTATAAGTGTTATTAAAAAGAAATATCAAGTCAAGAGCCACCTGGGTTGCTTAGTTGGTTGAGCATCCAACTTCAGCCCAGGTCATGATCTTGTGGTTCATAAGTTCGAGCCCTGTGTTGGGCTCTGTGCTGACTGCCCAGAATCTGGAGCCTGCTTCAGATTCCCTCTCTCTCTGTCCCTCCCCTGCTCATTCTCTCTCCCCTATCTCTCTCTCAAAAGATGAATAAAAACATTAGGAAAATTTAAAAAAAGAAAAGAAAAAAGTATCAGGTCAAAAGAACCTGGAAATGTTGTAAGTAGAGAAAAAACAACTAGCCAAATGCCAATAATAAATGAACAGAGACAGAAAAATGAAGTAAATAAATATTAATAAAAAACAAAGCTGAGGTAGTTATATTAACATAAAATACAATAGACATTAAGACTAAAAACCTTATTAAGTCCATAATGTGAATAGATTCAACTTATTCTAGATCTGCATGCACTAATAAGATAACTTCAAAATACATGAAGTAAAATTTGAGAGAACTATGGAAAGAAACTGACAAATGCACGCCCATAGGAGGAGAGTCAACCTCCCCCACTCAACTGCTGATGTCAAACAAAGAAGAAATGATCAATGCTACAGACAATTTGAATGTCATCGCTGTTTTGACTCAGTTCACTTACAATCAATAATCGGAATCTGCTGTATGTCAGTCCCCATTCTAAGTAATGGAAACAGAGTACTGAACAAAACAGAGTCCTTACCCTCACGGAAATCACATCCTAGAGGACACAATAAACACTATGGAAATAAATGCACGGAACATTAATAACATGCACAGAAGCCTGCATCTAGCAATTATAGAATCCACACACTTTGCAAGCCCATGAGAAAACATAAAAACGGATAGGACTTTAGACCATTAAAGTAAATCTCAATGAATTTCAAAGGAAACCAAATCATACGAGTGTGACCACAACGTAGATTGGTCAAGTATATCCATTACAAATCCATTTCATAATCCAAAGTTTTGTAAGTTGATGAATATACTAAAGAAATTCAGAATAACCGGATAGCTTTCCCAGAACTGCAGGTTTAGAAAAATCTTCCAACTTTTAAATATCTCACTTTTATGAAAAGAACTACATATAAACTATTCTAGTATAGTTGGGCTGAATTGTCTAATATATTTATCCCAGAACTTAACATTCTGTCTAGTTTTTTTTTTAAACACTGTTCACCATTTAAAAAGTTACTCTATACTGAAAATACAAATGTCTTTTGCACATCTTCAGTTCAACTCTACTCATTAGGATTTAGGTTCAGCTCTCAGTGACAGAAAACCCCAGATAACAGTGGCTTCAATCAGAGGTTCATTTCAATGTTGTACCTGGGCTCCACTGGATGAAGGGCACAGGCTTCTTCTAGCTTGTTTTCCTGCCCATTCTCAATATACAATATTCACTTCATGGTCTAAAGAAGATCTCCAAACTTTACCCCCATATCTGCCTTCCAATCAGTGAGAAGTAGGAAGCAGGAAGGTGTCTGTGTTTGGGCTACTGAAACAAAAACACCATAGACAGGGTGCTTAAACAACAAACATTTATTTCCCACAGTCTGGAGTTGGGGAAGTCCAAGATCAAGGCACCAGCAGACTCAGTGTCTGGTGAGAGCCCACTTTCTGGTTCATAAACAGCCATCTTCTGGCTGTGTCTTCATGTGGCACAAGGGACAGCAGACCTCTCAGGGGTCTCTTTTATAAGGACACTAATCCCATTCACGCAGGACCTACCCTCATGACCGAATCACCCCAAAGACCCCACTTCCCACCATCCTCACACAGGGTTAGGGTCTCGACATGTGAATTCATTCAATCCGTAACAGAAGGGGTGAAGAGAAGACTCCTTTTTCCTAAAAAAAAGACTTCCCAAAGGTCACAAAAGGCCCTTCTCCTTACTTGATACTAGCTAGAATTAGTCCAGTGCTTCAAGAGAGGCTGAGACTCGTCTTTATTTCAGGCGTCCGAGTATATACCCAGGAAAAACTGGGAAGGTGTGGAGGAACAACTCTATCTCTGTTAGATCATCTGAGAAAATGTGATAAGATTTAGTTAAGAACACAACAGATGAACATAGGGGAAGGGATGGAAAAATAAGATAAAAACAGAGAGGGGCAAACCATAAGAAAAGACTCTTAAATACAGACAGCTGAGGGCTGCTGGAAGGGAGGTGGGTGGGGGATGGGCTAGATGGGTGATGGGCACTGCGGAGGGCACTTGTTGGGATGGGCACTGGGTGTTGTATGTAAGCGATGACTCACTGGGTTCTACTCCTGAAACCAACACTACACTGTATGTTAACTAACTTGAATTAAAAAAATAGTAATAGTAATTCTGTCCACTCTCCTGTCAGCTGTTTACCAGGGTGGTGCAGGTAAGTGTGTGGCATGCTCAGGTCTCCGGATACACACTCGGCTTTGCTGGGGCCGGGAGGGTTTTCAGTCTCTAGGGTCTCAAGGGTAGTCTGGATGGTCCCTGTCCTCTTGCCTGTGAGAGGTGGTGTGGCTGCAGCCGCCTGTCTTTAGAGCGCAGTCTGATATTCTGCAGCTTCGGTTAAAAGAACTGAAAAAGAAATTCGAAATACAGTTTCCTGGGCACGACCCACTGTGTCGTCTCTCCCTAAGGAAGCTGCTTGACAGAAAACGTTAAGGTGCAAAATGAAAGCATTAAGCAACTTGCCTTCGCATTTGGGTTTGATCTCTTCCTCTTACAACTGGCTGCATGCTAACCATTACCATTCTGGGCACCCGCGCAAGGAAAGAGCTGGGCTTTCTTCAAGGCTTGGCCTTGGGTTTTCCTCTGGAGCCAAGCGGATCCCAGCACCCCATGCTAATGAGGGGACCTGTTGTCAGTAAGCTGAAAAGAGGCCACAGCCCGGAACCACTCCTTCCAGTGAAGAGCCCTTCTTGGGGCTCCTGGCATCACCTCCGGGCTGCGTCTGCACAGCAAGGTCTGGCCCGGGAGCAGGAGGCCCTCGGTGGGGGGCAATCCGGTACTGATAAGATGGCGGCGCCCTCCCACACTCTCCCTTAGCCAAGACGTTCACACAAGTCACCAGGACAGAAACGGGTGCCTCGAATGAACTAGCAAGGCCCAACCGAACCCTGCCAAGGCAACCTGACGTAAATTCTTCCAGTCCTACGCTGTCCCCTTCCCACCAATCACAAAGAACAAGCACAGGCCGTCTTTTCTTTATGTGCATGGGAAAAACACACTAGATGTATGCCAAACAGTGCCTAAATTCTGTGAGGCTTCCCCTCCATTTTTCTGAACTATAAACATGTCTGTTGATTTCCTTCCATCAAAATATACAATATCACATTTTAAATATACTTTTCCTAAAAGGCAAGAACCCTAAAAAGGCTCAAGGACTATAAAAAAGACTAATAGGAAAAAAGATGTAGTTACCTCACATATACACGTACATATTAGCCTAAATAATAAGATCAACAAATCAGGGACAGTAAATATCATTATGGTCCTATGTTTCCTTTCAAAATCAAATTGTAACTAATCCTAATGTAAGTTCACAAAGGTCATTTTAGCTTGAGTTCAAAATTTTAAGTGACTTAGAGGCACCTGGATGGCTCAGTCGGTTAAGTGTCCAACTTTAGTTCAGGTCATGATTTCACAGTTCGTGGGTTCGAGCCCCACATCAGGCTCTGTGCTGACAGTTCAGAGCCTGGAGCCTGCTTCAGATTCTGTGTCTTCCTTTCTCTTTGTCCCTCCCCCTACTCACAGTCTCTGTCTCTCTTTCAAAAATAAAATTTAAAAAATTCTTAAGTGACTTTAAAGCAGGTAACAATTTATTTGCTTTTAAGTTACTTAAAATTTTACATAGCAGGTCTCTGGTCACAAATCAATACTGGGATATAAAATAAACATGCTATGCTATTTAAAAAGATATCCTCTTTCTTTGAAGACTTGGAAATTTATAAATATGAAAACACTAACACTACCATTCACGGGCACTTCCCAATTAGGCTCAGTGACTTCAATCTAACGTGTCAGTGAACGTCCTTCTTAGTGCTACAGTCTCTGCTCATCCCATGGCCCTC
>NC_043700.1:19577109-19598393 GCF_006229205.1 Suricata suricatta
TCTTCGTATTCTCATCTCTGCTAATGGTAACCTTTCTGGATTATCTTCCTCCCTCTAGGTCTTTTTCAAATCTACCTTCTTCCTGAAACTTCCTCTTGATCCCATCAAGTGGAAGCGATCACTCTTTGAAGAGTCTGTAATTTCCTGGTGACACCTCTCTGGACCCAGCATTCATCACCTGTGCCCTGGACGAGAGTCCCGTATGTATCTGGCTTATCACCCTGTCCTCAAAACACACACATTAGACCAACCTGCTGTGCAGAAACTATGTTCTATGTATCTTTATATAACCCCTTTGGAATTTGCCACACATCCCCAGAATTGAAAAAGATACTAAAATATTTTAAATTGTTTAACAATTAAAAGAAAATTTTTAAAAGCAATTCTCTGTTGAAGAAGTACTGACATTTTTTTATAACCAAAAATACACTTCTCTTATATCTCTGAACTGGATAGGAGTCTGCTCCGAAATATTTCATGGAACATATGCCATAGTAAGAAATTTTCCACCTCTAGTGATTCTTCCCTAAAACACATTTGCTATTTGTTACACATACTTGTTTTAAAATGTAAAACATTTGTCACTCATCAAAGTTTCAAAATGGCTCCAATTCTAAAATCAGTGCCAAAGAATATTCAAACTAATATATGTGTTTCGCTATGGCCACCACTAATAATTCCTTTTTTTTTTTGATGACTAATAATTCCTTCTTAATTTCCCCAATTCACAGTTGAGGAATAAGATGTTTCATTCTATAAAATGTTCCAGTGGTAGACAATGATGGTAGACTGGCTCCATTACCAAGATCCACAGAAGGAGGAGCAGACTATCCTCTGTGGTCAATCTGGAAGGCTTTATGGAGAGGACAAAGTAGACACTATTTTAAGCAATTAGAAAGTCAGCCTGGCAAGCTGAATGTGAACATTTGTTTGAGGAACCTGGCCACGCTCACTCAGAAGACCTGGAGAAACTCTCATCTTCTGTACATAAGTGGCTTTGAAGTGAATGAAGAAAACAAGACACAACAGAGTCTAAAGGGTTTGCAGCAAAGCTCAGGGAGCAACAAAGCAATTGGCGACAAGCACCTACATATCCGACGGGGACTGAGGCAAAAGAAGAGCCCAATAACTCCACACCCCTAGTGGAGGCTGAGCTGGAAGGGACAGGATTCTGAGCAAGCAGCTCGCAGTTATCCTGGGAAAGGAAAATGGCAGCAGGAATATGAACACGGCCTAAAGACGTCAGTCATCAATTTAAAATTTAAGAAGCGTCCTGGTAAGTTCCTGGAATGAGACACTCTCATAACATGAATACAAATATACCACCTCTATGGCTCCCTTTTGCTGCTAGTGCTGGTTGGTGCTCACATTTGTCAAGGACAGGCTTGGTTTCAGGAGCTGGGCAGAGTGCATACAGTAGCCCAAACAACTTGCCCAATATCCCTATGAGGCAGGAACTATTACTCTCTTTATAGATGAGAAAACCAAAGCTCCAAGACATAAACACTAGCCAGTACCTATGAAAGTCAGGACACAAAATCAAGTCTGCCTGGCTCCCCATAATAAGATATAGCATAAGCATTAGCTTTTAGAAACAACGTCATAGTCTTACAATTTAAAACCAACAACAAAACAATAACAACAAAAAACTACTACTTTTTTTTTTTTTTTGCTAATAGTTTTCTATCATTACAGTCACTGAAGCTTTGGGTTGGCCTGCACCACCTAAAGGGACAAGCATGAAGTCTACATTTCTTTCAGAGCTGGGCATTTCCCAGGACGAGGGCTGCACTGAGGAAACCGTAATCCGAAGAGCGAAGTGTTAACTACCGCATCCCAGAGGGTGAAGCGCAGCCAGTTCTCTGCCAACAAAGAGTCCGGTTATGAAGTCCACATTCTAAACTCAGCTGAAATACGATCCAGAATGTGCCTTAAGGACAGAAACCTGTCGCCAGAGCCTGGTTAAAAGCCAGGGTTAGCTAACGGTTACATCATCTAGCCCAAGATAGCACGCTCAGGAGAAGCTCAGAATCAATGGGGTTGCAGGACACTGTCCCTTTAGTTTTGGATGTTGTGTGGGGGGAAAAAAAAGGAAGAAAAAGGAGTAAACATTTGAGAATACTGCTAGGGAGAAAAAAAAAACAATTCAAAGGGAGTTCCACTTAACCACAGGCTTTGAGATATGAAAAGAAAAAGTATCAGCTGGGGGCATTCCCAGCTCTCCCATTATGTTCTGGGCGCTTGACATACCTTCTTCTATTTAATCCTTACAACCAGCTCGGGGCAAACACGGTCTCATCTTCAGGTGCTGCAGCTGCTGCCCAGAGACTTGCCTAAGATCTCGGAGCTACAGCAGCCCCTGGGTGGCTCAGCTGGTTAACCATTTGACTCTTGACTTCAGGTCAAAATCTCACTGTTCGTGAGATCAAGCCCTGCGCTGTGCTCTGCACTGACAGTGTGGACCCTGCTTGGGATTCTCTCTCCCCCTCTCCCTCTCTCTCTGCCCCTTCCCTGCTTGCACACACACGTGTGCTCTCTTTCAAAATAAATACAATTTAAAAAGATCTCAGAGCTAGATTTGAACCTAAGGGTAGCGCCCACATCCGTGCCCATTCCTCATGTAGCCAAGAAGCAAAGAACAATGTGCAATTCCAGCTGTTCCCAGGCTCTTGGCAGCCCACCCAACCCTCAACTGATCAAAGACAACTTGTAGAGTATCGTTAAGATGTTACCAAAATGGGGGCACTTGGTGGCTCAGTTGGTTAAGTGTCCAACTTGGGCTCAGGTCATGATCTCATGGCCCATGAGTTCCAGCCCTGCATCAGGTCCTGTGCTGATAGCTTCAGATTCTGTCTCTCTCTCTCTCTCTCTGCCTCTCCCCTGCTTGTGCTCTTTCAAAAATAAATAAACATTAAAAAAGAAAAAAGGATGTTACCAAAAATGTATCTGGAACACTTTGGGATTTAAAAACCCGATTTCCAATAGAGTCTCACCCTTCAAATTCATGGACAACTGCCACCTATAACTTAAAAGTGTAATAGTTATTAAAATGTAAGCAATGGAGAAAAAGTGTTAAGAGCATCATAATTTATGTCTACAAATATTAAAACATTTCTTCTAGCTACAAAAACCTCCAATGATCTAATAGAGGAAAGTTCCTGCAATTAAAAAAAAAGAAGACTTTTACTAAAATACACATTTTCTGTAACACCATATTCATTTTATAATTTATCTAGTTCATTCCTTCTCCATGTCTTGGGTTCTCAAATATCTAATATTTTGATTTCTTCCCATATTTCTGAATTCAAAACAGTGTTTCAGAACAAATGAAGTCTTTAGGTTCTGCAAATCACATCTTGCAAGTTTCCATTTTGCTTAGATTTTATTCCAAATGGCCTCTGATAACATCAGGCACCTCTCCCTTCTATTACAAAGTTTTTCTGTGGCCTTGTTTTGTGCCTGAGAAGAAACTGATACAATTCAGTAAAAGTTAACATTATTTTTTTAATCCACAGAAGGAATCCAGTCTGAAGGGATGAAAAGGGGGAAATGAGCAGCGATGTTAGATATGTATTTGACACACCATTTGGAGTTTTACAGAGAATTTCACTTAACTCTTTAATGGCACCACGCCTGCTGCTCTCAGTCTCCTGTTTCAAGCTCCTCGTGGGTGCTGGCTGTGGGGACAGGGGCCTCAGTTTCAGTGTAAACCTTGCGATGCACAAGCTTCCCAAGGGCAGAGGTTCCGTTTGACTGCTTTGTTCACTGGTGTACTCTAAATATCCAGAGAGCGCCTGGCACACAGCAGACACCCAAACAGTGCCTGAATGGATGACTGGTTGGCTGTAGCCGCCATCTTTTTTTCGATATTGACCAAGTATGTCCAGTAAGGAGTGACCTGGATAGGCTGAGGGTCTGGAAGCCATGTCACCACTTGGACAACTAAAGCAGCAGCAGGTGTTTGGGGATAAAGAGCAGGGATGTAGCTGGGGCCCAGAGAGAAGCCCGCTCTGAGCCTAGCCTGTAAGCCTGAGCATTACTGGCCGTGCATCCGGGCAAGTCACTGGAATCTCCATCCTTCCATCTTTGAAACAAGAAAGGTGTCTAGCAAAAAGCAAAGAGCTTATGAAAAATAAATTGGAATTATTTCTACATTTTGCTTCTTTTCACTCTTGGGGGAAGAAAAACACTTAGAGATGGTAACTTCCTTCAAATATGTGAATAGCAATGCGTAAGAAGACAGTGACATGATCCACGTTATACCAGGAGACCAAACTCCAAATAAAGGCCATAATACAAAAAGGGTAAAATACTGACCCCATAAAATAAACACCTCCCCAATGAAGAGTGTTTCTACCCATAAGAAGCTGTCCAGCAAGGAAGGCGTCAGATTTCTGTCATTATTTTAAACCGAGGACAGGTGATCCAGAAATCAGAACCAGGGTTAGTTAACAGGCTTTTGGCTAAGGTAACTGCCAACTCAGATTCTCTGGTGGAATATTTCTTTCTCTGTGGTTAAAAAACTGCAGCTTTCCACGATTCTTTGCATCTATATAACCAGCAGTCAGATAAATCTCCCACCTCAATTAACATCCTTGTCTTTACCCTCCTCAAGAAACGGCAGTCATGTGAGATTACAGTGACTAGAAAATAAACCCCCCCACAAGGTATGTCCCCATTACACTGATGACTCTGGAAAAGTACCGAACGGTATTATACCATCACATTTCTGCTATTCAGATTAAATAAATATTGATTTGGTAAACCTTTCTCAAGGTTAAAGGTTCGCCTGATGCAACACGTCTATTTTAGGGCTGACAACAGGGAGTGCTCTTTCCCCTTTCCTCTGTAGAGAATATTTAATTCACAGCAGCAGGCCCTGCCTTTAGTGGCAGCCCTACCAATGTACCTGCAAAAATCAATGTCCTACAAGACTATGATGACAATACTGAACACTGACAATACTAAACATTGGGAATATTCAGATCACACGTTAACAGGAGACTGTCTTTCTCGTTTCAGTAGAATTGATCAGGCTCTCCTGCCTGTACCCTCATTACTGTCATGCTTCTAAGACTTAAGGTAGTTGTGATTCATGAATTTGAAAAAATAGAATCTTTTGAAAGATTTGTGATCATTTTCACAAGACAACATTTTGGGCTGAAACAATGATAGTGAAACTAGCCTAAAAGGTGAATACAGACACTGAGAAGCAGGGAAAAGACATTCTACCCGGGCAAGACTGTGCTTTGTTTCCACTCAGACTAGCTTTAAGAGAAGAGAAAAATCTGGGAAATTTAAAAGCTTAATTTATTCTAGAATTAAATGCAAGGAGTCAATTGCCATCGACTGCTGCTACAGATTTCCTAGCTTTGTCCTTCCTACGTGCATTCTTAAGAAGGGAAAAGATATTTGGAATTGCTTTATATATAGCGTGTTCTGACATATTTAAAGAGAGTTGGAATAAAAATAGGGTTTTTTCCTGGGGTGCATTCTCAAGCTACATCTCCTCTCTCCACAATGTCCAGGACTGTGCTGACTCTGAGCCACTCACTCCTTCCAACCCCCAAACTGTTTCAGCGCACGTGGTACTTTTAAAAGATGTGCCTTCTAGCTCACCACAGGCCTTACTATTTTGCATTAACCTGTTTCATTCATTTGCATCACATGCCTGGACCCAGGAAACTGGGACCAAACCAGTGGGAAGCTTCACAAACGTGCAAAGGGGCTTTTGCGCCCAAGTAATCCTGTAAGAGTAGAGCCTGGACATCCTTATTCACATGCTCTTTGTGGGCTGAGATAGGCTCAGGGCTTTCTGTATAGACCGATGCTATTACACAGATGTATACAAAAGGCAACTTACCCTGAGAATAAATGGAAACTTTTTTAAATCTTAGAAAACAACCACACAATATTTTAAACTTCTTTTTTTGTGTGAATGAAAGCAAAACATTTGATTTCATATTTATTTAGTTTAGAGAAAACTTATAATTATAAAAGCACCCTAACATGTACTGGGATGGCTATTAATTAAAAAAAAAACCAGAAAATAGTAACTGTTGGCAAGGAGGTGGAGAGATTGGAAACCTTGTGCACTGTTGGTAGGAACATAAAATGGTGTAGCCCTATGGAAAACAGTATAGCAATTCTTTTTTTTTTTAATTTTTTTAACATTTATTAATTTTTGAGAGGGGGAGGGGAAGGCAGAGAGAGAGGGAGACACAGAATCTGAAGCAGGCTCCAGGCTCTGAGCTGTCAGTACAGAGCCCGACATGGGGCTCAAACCCAGGAACCACCAGATCATGACCCAAGCCAAAGTCAGACACTTAACTGACCGAGCCACCGAAGCACCCCTGTAGTGATTCATTAAAAAAATTAAAATAACCATATCATCCAGCAATTCCATTTTGGGGTATACCTTCAAAAGAATTGTAAACAGGGACTCAAAAAGAGATTTCCACACCTATGCTCACATCAGCATTACTCACAACAGCCAAAAGGTAGAAGCAATCTAAGTATACTCCGACAAGTGAATAGATAAGCAAAATGTAGCCTATACACACACTGGAATATTATTCAGCCTTAAACAACAGGACATTCTGGGCGCCAGGGTGGCTCAGTGAGTTAAGCCTCTGAGTCTTGATTTCAGTTCAGGACATGATTCACAGTGTGTGAGTTCGAGTCCCAAATGAGGTTCTGCACTGACGTGGGGAGCATGCTTGGGATTCTCTGTTTCCTTTTCTCTCCTGCAGTAAATAAATGTTTTTTAAAAACCCAGGATATTTTGACATGTTACAGCACGGATGGACCTTGAAGGCATTATACTAAGTGAAATAAGACAGTCACAAAAAGATAAATACCATTGAATTGCACTTACATAAGTTACATAGAGTAGTCAAATCCATAGAATGACTGCCTGGGGTTGACAGGAGAGGGAAGGGGGGAGTTGTTCAATGGGTACAGAATTTAGTTTTAAAAAATGGAAAAGATCTAAATATTGGTTATACAACAATGTAAACCAACACTACTTAAAAAATGGTCAAGACAGGAGGGGTGACTGGGTGGCTCATTTGGTTAAGTGCCTGACTCTTGGCTTCAATGCAGGTCATGACCTCACAGTGTGCAAGTTCAAGTTTCACGTCAGCAACATGGTGATAGTACGGAGCCGGCTTAGGATTCTCTCCCTCTCCCTCTTTCTCTGCCCCTCCCCTGCTCATGCATTTTCTCTCTAAATAAATAAATAAACTTTAAAATTTTAATTTAAAAAATGGCCAAGACAGTTAATTTTATGCTATGTGCATTTCAACATATTTTTTTAAATATATTTGTAGAAAAAAGGACTTTTAGAGTGTTGAGAAAGGCTATTATTATTTACTCCAGAACTGCTGGGGGTTCTATTTTTTAATGATAGATATTGTGTGTCTCCACAGTTTAGGGAAAAAAAAGCCACGTTATTTATTACTCTGTTCTGGGTATAGAGACACCAATAAGTCTGACTTAAATTCTAAAAGCTCAAATAACATATCCGTTTTTAAAACTGTGTCCGTATCAAAGGACACAGAAAAGTTCTGCACTTAGCGGGCTTTCTATAACTACTGAGTGTCCATATGTTTCAAAAGGAGAAAAATGAAATTGTAAAATAGCTTAACGTTTATGTTTGGGCCAATGAGTCAAAGATTTCGTTTCCTTAGAAAATGGCGTATAATGCCACCAATCATTGGCTCCATAGTCATAGTTTGTCAGGAGCTGACTTGTGAAGGAACATGAGCTCTGGTGGCCCTCGCATGGGCTCAAACCCTCTAAATTCTAGCTTTCAGAGTCTAAGTTGGAAATGGGAAATTCTTCCAATAATGAGTTGCTGTTTGGCCTTTGTAAAACCCCCAATTTAGTACCATGTAATAACAAGTCCTTACAAAATGATTTTTATCCTTGAAAAAACTGATCTAAAATATGTTCTGCCAATAGATGTCTTTTAAATGTAATTTTAAAATACATAATAATTAACGCGTTAGAGACAAATATTACTTGAATATAAATCTAATTTGCTGAATTCTATCCTGTGAATGATTTCTACAGTAACAAATGTGGTAACAGGATTTCACAAAGCAATAACTATATTACTCTAATTCAAGCCATAAACTAGCTCCATTTAAAAGTTGCTTGGAAAAGCAATAACTAAAAGTGATGACTCACAGACGGGCTGACTTCTTGAGAAAACGCATTGGCTTTTTTTTAGAGTAACTACAAGATGCTCGTCTACACAAAGTGAATGTGATGCTATAAACGAAGAAGCAGATTTCCTTAAAAAGTTATTACAGAATTATCCTCCCTATATTCACTGTTCATTTTTATACTCTGAAAAGGTTGTCCATTATCCTAAAGTGAGCACCTTGCATCAGGCTTGAGGGAAAGGGGGTGTGTGAAGAGAACAACAGAGTGGAAGAAAAGTAGATGTCAGCACCAGTTTCTCCACACACCAGCAGGCTCCCCAAAGCCTCCGCCAAGTGCCGTTAACAATGCTCTTCAAGGCTGATCTCATCCCAGGGAGAAAATACACCCCACGGGCCAAGGACGGCGGACAGCTAAGGATGATACCAGAGCATAGTCCACAGAAGAGCTCAGCCTTGACAGCAAGTCTCTGGTGAGCACTAGGTTCATGTTTAACTAGAGAGTTAGCCCATTCACACTTCCAACTAGAAGAATGATAAGGAGGGAGGAAGAGGAGGAGGAGGAGGAAGAGGAGGAGGCAGAAGAATGGGGGACACGGGGATGAAGAGGAGGAGGGGGGAGGAGGGAGAAAAGGACAAAGGAACCAAGAGGAGGAGGGGGAAGAGGGCGAAGAGAGGCAGGGGAGAAGGTGGGGGGTGGGAGGAGGTGGAGGAGGATGAAGAAGAGAGGACAGGGAACTCAGTGGGGTAGGGGGAGGAGAGAACACCTGTAGCCTGCTGTGAAGGCGTCCTGGATGGTGTGCTGCATTACCTGAAGCCCCCACCAGGTGCACTGCCCCCAGAGCATCCCAGCTCCACAGCAGGTTTCTAACATCTGAGTGCATCATACCTGATATGGTCACAAAAGACATCAAGAAGCTCTTGGTGGGAAAACCTAGGGAATAATAAACAGGAACTTGCTATTTTTCTTCTACAGCAGGAAAGGAGCTTAAGGGATCCTGTGATGCTCTTAAGCCCTTCTTTTCCTAAGCAATGAAACAGAGTTGGAAGAAATCAGCATTTAGTATTGGGAATTAAGAAGTTAAGGAGAGGGGCGCCTGGGTGGCTTAGTCGGTTAAGTGTCCGACTTCAGCTCAGGTCATGATCTCATGGTTCATGGGTTCAAGCCCTGCATCAGGCTCTGCGCCAACAGCTCAGAGCCTGGAGCCTGCTTCTGATTCTGTCTCCCTCTCTCTCTGCCCCTCACCCTCTCATGCTCGGTCTCTGTCTCTTAAAAATAAACACAAAAAAAATTTTTTTTAGGTTAAAAATAAAATGCTGATTTTTCTAAAGTTATAGATATCATCAACATTGTATTGTTTTTAATTACAAAACTATTATCATTTACATTACTAGTTAGGAAATTTTGACTTTTCAGTAGATGTGTCTGCACACATACAACCCCCAGCTCACCCTTACACAATGCACACGCCCGTTAGGCGGGGTTAGGCATGATTCTGCTTGGGGTAAAATGTACAGGTGCCTTGTGACCTAGACTCTCATGATTTGTTAAAACTAGCAATGCTGTATATTATGCTTCGGGAAAGAATTTCAGTAGAAGTTTTGTTGAGGTGAATCCCAGAAAAAATTATTTTCTCTACCTTAAAACACTATTCTACATAGATCATTTTGTTGGGGGCAGAAAAAAAATTAAGGATTCTTGCATTTTTTCACCTTTTATCTCACTCAATGGAAATTACACTTGGCTCAATTCTTCCTTTTCTTCCACTTCTTGAAAACAGCCTGAGTTCTGATTCATGAATACAAAGTTAGAAGTGAAATTATGTACTTTAATTTTGCCAATTCCCCTAATAAGTAATGCGTTAAAATTATGCGAGATGAGGGGTGCCTGGGTGGCTCAGTCAATTAAAAGCATCTGACTTCAACTCCATGATCTCACAGCTCCTGAGTTCGAGCCCTGTGTTGGGCTCTGTCCGGACAGCTCAGAGCCTGGCGCCTGTTTCAGATTCTGTGTTTCCTTCTCTCTCTGCCCCTCCCCTGCTCACGCTCTGTCTCTGTCTCTCAAAATTGAATAAACATTAACAAAATTTTTTCTAATTATGTTCAATGAAGTAAAGTTTTCAACCGAGCTTTCAATTACCATTGGCACCGACACCTGCAGGCGGTGCCTGCAACTCCTGGCTGGTCAAGTCCCCTTCCCTCCCGTGGCAGCCACGTCACCCTGCCTGCCTCACGCCATTGTCACCTCCACCTTTTGACGCCACATGAGAGTTAAGCAACAACTAGGAACAGGATGATTGATCAACAGAAAGTCCAACATTAGACAGTGGCTGTACTAAATAATTTCACAATTGGGAGGATTCCAGGAATGAAGGGGTTCTCGAGGCTTTCTTTCAGGTTTAAAATCCTCACAAAATTAAGTTACTACAATTTCAATGCAGGAGATCAAAGTGAGAGAGGAGATAAAAGTGCCTGCAGTTTCCAAAGTCATTGGAACAATTTATCAGTTGTAAAATTAGTCAGGGTCTGCAACATGTCTAGAGTTGGCACTGTAATAAGAGTAAAAGAAATAGATACTATTCAACTTAAAAAAAATTTTTAATGTTTATTCATTTTTTGAGAAAAAGACAGAGTGCAAGCAGGGGAGGGGCAGAGAGAGAGAGGAGACACAGAATCTGAAGCAGGCTCCAGGCTCGGAGCTGTCGGCACAGATCCCCACATGGGACTTGAACTCATGAACCACGAGATCATGAGGCTTAACTGAGCCACCCAGGCGCCCTGATACTGCACAACTGTCAAAGTGGCAGTGCCGGGTTGTTTGCCCTTCACATTTATTTTGCATTCTGTGGCAGAAAAGATCAGAATAACATAAATATGCTATTCGTTATTCAGAAGGTTCATACAACCCATTTCAGGGAGATAAAATGCACGATCAACAGAAATTTTATGCAGAGTCTGCTCTTTGTTTGGTTCAGTGAACTAAGTGCAAACCATCTGTTACCTGTGATAATGAGAAAAAGTAAAAAATCGAACAGCTTTTTTTCTCTAGATAGCACTACAGCACTCCAAATAGAACTTATTTGCTTAAAAGCACCACTTAGGAGGTTTAAATCCTAATGACTTTAGATAGCTTAGAACCCATATATAAGGTCATTTTATTTTTAGGTTAAGATTACATTTTTCCTTTTCTTTTTTTTTCGCGGGGTGGGGGGTAAAAACAAGCCATTAAAAAAAATAGTTCCCATCGTTAAGAATGCCACTACATGATAACATCTTATCAAATATGCTACTTTTCCAAGAAATTTTAAAGTCTAAAAACTTACGTTAAAAACTGTTCTTTGATTCCCACTTACGAAGTTTCTACCACATAAGTAGTACGTTATAATGATTATGATTTGCTTTCTACAGAGCAGACTAGCCTGACATAAATCAGTGCGTTTGCTACGTCAAAATCTGGAACTCAAGTCTTCACTCCGTCCCTACCTGTCTGACCTCAGGTAAGTTACACCTCTTAGTATCTCAGCTTCTTATCCTATAAAAAGAGAGATCTAAAGTGTCACTCTTAGGAGCTTCACCTCCTTCTCCTCCAAAGCTGTCTAGCACGGTGCTCGGCTGGCACATGGACAGTGCCAGGAACTCAGAACACAGTCCACGGCCAGGGACGTAGGAGGTGAATGTCTGCAAAGCTTCGCAAGTTGCCCACAAGACGGTTTTCACTGTGTTGTGAAGCGCAGCGTTGGGCATAGAAGCACCAGCTATCACAGCAGTATCTCACCATTTTTCTAAGGTAGAACCACATTTCTGGGATACAGAGCCTTGTGCCTGTATTACCATCTAACAAAAAAGTGATTTTGTTTTAAAGGTGGAACTGTTTCAGGAGAGTTGAAAACAGGCACCGGCCCAAGATCTGTTCTCAAAGGTCTAGTACTACAAACTTTACCAACACCCACTAGGGCTTCTCTACGGCATGTAAGTGTGCTTTGTGCTCCTGATGAATACTGCACACACAAGTCCTACTCCACCTACGCAGCCGCTAGCGCACAAACATAATGCACGTAAAGAGGGCTCTTTACGACAAAACAGTAAAATCCTTAACCCCTTAGGAAGCAAGTTTTGCAAAAGTGTGGGTAGAGATCCTCTTTAAAATTCTTCTCTCTGCCTTGCGGTCACGCATAAGGCACGTCGTTAAGTATCTGCAGTGATGCGGTCACTCTTTCGTTCTGCGTAACCTCTTTAGTTCCATCACACTGAAGTGTATTAACTTCCAGAGATTTCTAGAAGATCCCCATCAGACTGACACTGACCCATTAGGTTGAATTTCAAATGCCACTCCTAAGATGCTCCAATTTTAGGTAAGAAAAGAGGGCACTGACTATTCTTACCAATTATGTTTTTCTTCCCATTTGTGTACATATTTACAACTATTCAATTAAAATGATCTTGGCTACGTCTAGAATCAAATTTATTTCCTGGTGCATATGCAGACATAGAAATCTGAGGATCTGGGAGACAGAAAGACGGTGATGCTGGAGATAACGGAGTCCAAAGTAATCTTTTGATGTCAGGTCACTGCTTCCGCCACGGCACAACGAGACTTAGCATCATCATGTTACTGTCACAGCGTTCAACTCGGAGCCCCCCTCAGTCACACCTACCTCTGAGTCAGATCTCAGCTCCTGCGTGGGCCATGAGCAGCCTTACATCAGCAAGAAGAAAGGACCCATCCTGCTCCCAAATGGTCTCTCCTAAGATACTCTTCCCAGGAGTTGAAATGGTTTCTGAAATTGCAGGGTTGTCATCCTGGGTTCCTAATCAGTGAATTCAGGGCAGTTTATACCACCAGATATATTACAGAAAATTACTGGGCATTTTTATTTTTCACGCATGTGTGTGGTTCTTCTTCCTTGCATGAAAGTATAATCAGAATGGACAGAAGAAGGAGGCACTCCTTCTCTATCAAAAAACTGTTAAGTACCAATAGTTTGAATACAGTTGATGCAAATTATATGAAACTTGTCATGAAACCTTCCATTAGAAAAAGCAAGTTGGGGTGCCTGGATGGCTCAGTTGGTTGAACATCCAATTTTGGCTCAGGTCATGATCTCAAGGTTCGTGAGTTTGAACCCTGTATCAGGCTCTGTGCTGACAGCTCAGAGTCTGGAGCCTGCTTTGGATCCTGTGTCTCCCTCTCTTTCTGTCCCTTCTCCACTAATGCTCTGTCTCTCTCAAAAATAAATAAACATTAAAAAAAAATTTTTTTTAAACAGTAAGTTGGGACACCTGGGTAACTCAGTTGGTTAAGTGTCTGTCTTCGGCTCTGGTCATGATCTCACAGTTCATGAGTTCAAGCCCTGCCTTGGGCTCTGCACTGAAGGTGCAGAGCTTGCTTGGGATTCTCCTCTCTCTCAGCCCTTTCCCCACTAGCAATTTCTCTCTCAAAATAAACAAGAGGAGAGGAGAGGACAGGAGAGAAAAAAGAAATGAAAGAAAAGACCAGACAAGACAAGACAGGGTGGGCCCCTGGGTGACTCAGACAGTTAAGTGTCCAACTTCGGCTCAGGTCATGGTCTCATAGTTCATGAGTCTGAGCCCGTCTTGGTTCTGTGCTGACAGCTCAGAGCCTGGAGCCCGCTTCATATTCTGTCTCCCTTTCTCTTTGATCCTTCTCCACCCGTGCTCTCTCTATCAAAAATAAACATTAAAAATTTAATTCCTCCCATTTGATTTACATGTCCAATCTTTTGGACAGTTAAATTTCAGAGACCGTTCAAAAAGCATAGACCTCAAGTTGGAAATTATAATATGATTTTACTATATTCCATTAATACATTAATATGATTCTACGACCTTCTCCTCCTAAACTGTTCATGTAGATCTGTAATACAAATTGAGCAGCCGAAGAGGAGAGGATTTGGTAGGGAAGTAACTCTCAATACCATCGAATTCCATAGAGATTGAACTTTGAGCCACCAGAGTGGAGATTCGCCGCACGGCACATCCTCCCATGGCGCACAGCGGGAGCTCAGTCTTTACTCCACACTGGAACTCACTAAGACACTTGCTGTGAAATTCAGCAGTGCTATTTGCTTCAGGTGATGGACAAAATGAACTCTCAGTGGGTTCCGGACTTGGATGAAGTTTCTTATTCTTCTGTCAACTCCTCCATACGTAAGTCTACATCGATGCGAAATGTCACACCTAAGACTTAAAATTGCAACCTCACTTCGCTTGATGAAACAGCCAATTTGACATTATTTTCTTGCATAGACTGCCCTGGAAAAAAAAGTTAATTCTTAACATGGCCAAGATATCTCCAGAGTGTTACTGAGCCCTCAGGATGGGACATCAAAGCTCACCTCTGGCTCCTCCTAGGTCTCAAAGAAACATCTCCTAAATGATGGTTCAAATAACAGAATTAAAGAAACAGAATTAAAACTTGCTGTTGGATTACAAATACAAAATTGTGTTGTTTAATATGACCATTAAAAGCAGATAAAACATCATACATACTAGCCTGAATTTACTGGACAGAATTTTCCCAGAGGAATTCATACCTAAGTTGATTCAAACTATCAGTTAAGTTTTCATTTAGATGTTTGTCAAGTTGCAGACATCTTGTAGACTATGAACCCTATGCAAAAATAGTAAGTATTCTTTGCTTCAAGAGACCAGGAACATTATGGGAGTGAACACTGAGTGAATTTCAGGAGGGAAAAAAAAGTCACTCTCTAAAGAAAACTGCCTTTCTGTATGAAAGGGGAAAATTTCATTTAATACAGCTATTCTCTACTTGAAGGAAAAACACAAAAGACATTTGTAAAGATTTTTATTTGCTGGTTTATTTAGAAGAAATTTGTGTAAAGTTTTGTTTATTTACAGATTATTCTAAAATAATAATACATTGAATATCCAGACCCCATCCAACCCAAGAACTTGGAAATAATGCTAATTGGTCATACATGAGAGCCATGACGGACAGGAACTGAAGACTATAGTAAATATACTTTGGGTTACACAGTCTCTTGTAAAACATCCCCCCCCCCACCCCCAGGGGCACCTGGGTGGCTCACTTGGTTAAGCATCCAACTCTTATTTCCGTTCAGGTCAAGATCTCACGGTTTATGAGACTGAGCCCCACATCAGGCTCTGTGCGGATAAGCGCGGAACCTACTTGGGATTCTCTCTCTCCCTCTCTCTGTTCCTCTCCTGCTCATATGCTCCTTCTTGCTCTCTCAAAAAAAAAAAAAAACTTAAAAAATATTTTTTTCTACTATTAGGCCAATGGTCGACACTAAACTAAATGTGCTTTCTTCTAACAAAACAACTCTTCCCTCTTTAACGTGAGATAGACAAGTATCTCTTTAGCTATCAGGATTTTTAATCATCCTTTGTCCATTCCAAGCTGAAAGCAAAGATTGCAACCAACACTAACGTGTAGCTAGAGACTGCTTTCCTGGTCTGCAGAGGGTGATCTGAGACCATTTACATTTACACAAACTTAGTGAGTTTGTGTAAATGTACCATGCTTGTCTAATGGAACAACTCAACTGTTAAAGAGAGAAAACAATCTCACATTCTTAATTTGCACTCTTGGAATGGCTTTATTCTTCAAGACTTCCCTCTAAAACAATCTCCTCATGTGCTTTTAGCTCTTTTTCTAAAAGTCTTTCAAAATAATTTGAATTTGCAACTAGGCATAATTTTCTAGAGGCACCTGGGTAGCTCTGTTAGTTGAGCACCGGACTCTTGATTTCAGCTCTGGTCATGATTCCAGTATTATGGGATGGAGCCCCATGTCAGGCTCCACCCTTTCTCTCCCTCTGCCCCTCTCCTGCGTGCTAGCATGCATGTGCTCTCTCTCAAAATAAACACACACACACACACACACACACACACACACACACACACATATATAAAAGAATTTTCTAGACACTCAGGGCAATAAATAACATGCAATTTTGCCAAATTAATAGTAAGTATTATTGCCCTCCCAAATGCATATTTTGGTGAATAACTGCTCAGCCAGAACCCAAGTCCAGGTGACTCAAGTTTTACCAAAATGCAACTAGATTAAAAGGAAGAGAGGTTTTAATAGCACTAATAGTGCTGGTTGGGCATTTAGTCAATGTCAGAAACACAACATATATTTTTAAAATTTAGAATAGAATAGATTGTTATCTCTCTCCCTGATACCGCCAGCTTTTTGTGTCACCCAGATGACACCTGTTTATTTGTTAACTCCTTCACTGGGTGGTCAATGCCCAGAGAACAGGAACCAAGTTACTTACTTTTTGCTTCTCTACAGACTCGAGATCTGGGCAGTAAATATACACAACACATATTCGTCCAAAATGGATTAACTAACCACTGTTCATGGAAGACTCCAAAGAGAGCTATCTCATAGGATATTCTTAGAAGCAAAGTTACAAAGTCATATTTCCTATTCCAAGAATCCTTATGTATCAAAACAGTATTAAGTAACTTGGATGCACACACAATTGCTAAATACTATAAATTTTGCATATGAGTTGTGGTAAATTCTGCCTGTTAGGTTCCCAAAAATCAAATCCAGTTGTTTCCACCAAATGCAGAACTTCTTTTGGAAACCAGACAGCATGAATAGGGAGAAGGACGGAAAAAAACTCACCTGTTTTGGGAAAATACATTCTGTATATGAGACAGAGAGGCTCTCTCACTCCCAGAACTCCGATATATTTAAAGTTCTAGAGATTTCAGTGTGATTTTTTTAAAGTTTATTTGTGTTTATTTTGAGAGACAGAGCACATGGGTGTGCATGTACCATGCCAAAGCAAGGGAGGGAGAGGGGGAAAGAGAGAATCCCAAGCAGACTCCATGCTGTTAGTACTGAGCCCAACGTAGGGCTTGACCTCACCAACTGCAAGATCATGAGCAGAAATCAAGAGCTAGTTGCTCAACCGACTGAGCCACCCAGATGCCCTTCAGTGTGATTCTTTTAAAGTAGAAATTGAATTGCATTATGAAAATCTGCCCTGAGTTCATATTGAGCATAAAAAAATAAGACTGAAGATGCAAAAAGACCCCATTTTTTCCATTAGATTCAATATACAGTCACTTAATTCCAGTATCACTAATTCCACTGGTGACTATCATCATTATCATCGTTTACCAATATGGCAGCTACATACCCAGAGCCAAGGCAAGAAAAGACCCTAACTAACCAATATTTTTTCTTCTAATGATCAAGTACCAACTGCTGTAACATCTTTTGGTCTATACAGAAGTAAATTAAGTAACCTTTAAGGTATACTTTCTTACTTGATTTTTTGAAGACACAAGCATTTGTTTTTACGTAGAACAGATCCACTTATCTTAGAATCTTAACTAAAAAAAAGTGGAGGGGCAGGTGGGGAGCAAAAGTAGAACTATCATAAGAGAGCCTCTTAATTACAGTATCATTCAGCATCCTTGATGCCATGAAGTTCCATCCACCATGATCACTAGGTTCACTAGGAAGTAGGCTTTGATGGCAATAAACAGCATTGTATTCCATATAATTGTATATAGACCTAGGGAGGCTTCCTGAAGCCAGATTGGGTTAAGGAAAGAAAAGAATTTGCCCCAGAACTGTGGGAAAAACTAGCAAGAATCAACAAGGGAAATAAAAATTCTTTGCTGTGTATTGTTCATAAAATATTCCAAAAATGAATACAACATAGGGCTTTTTTTTTTTTTTTTAAACTCCTGGAAGAAAGGTTAAGGAATGTTCTTATATCATCTACCTCACTGCAGAATCCCGGACTGGCTCACATTCTCAAGAGAGGTACTAATATGAAGCGCCAGAAATGAATGTGTGGGTGTGGATTTTATTCTTATTTTATTTTATTTCTTGAAGAGGGATGTAGAGACGCATAAAAATGAAATTTATGACACCTGCAGAATGAAATCATCACACAGGACACTGTAGCTTGATGAGTCTATCTTGGATGTAAGAAACCCCAAGTTTTTCAACAACGTAGGTCCATACACACCCACAGATTTCTCTGAACAGAGATCCAAAGTAAAAGGTTGAATTGGAACAGAAGAGATGCAACCCACATATTTAAATCCAGCATTTTAAATAAAAATCACTTTACCTCAAATCTTAAAGTCAATACTACTTGTACTCACCAATAAGAAGGTTCACTAATGGCAGCCGTTCCTAGAAACATTTGAAGTTGGATTCCACAAGCACAAGAAAAATAGTACACTGTTTGCTCCCAGAGATTAATATTGTGTTATGTTTGTTAAGCTGGACATGAGAAACTAATAGACAAATCACGCTCTGATTATCCTAACTAAGTTACTGAGAACCTGGTCAACTACTCAGAGCCTGGTGAAAATGAACCCTAGCTGTTGGCTGGGTTTTATCAAAGGCATCTACAACATTTCCACAGCCACATACAATAATTCTAAACAACAGCCAAAAAAGGCAAGTCAAAGGATATGTAAGAAGAACCAAGACAAATCTGTTACTATCAATAAAACAACGCCAAGCACAGGTACTTTTGATGACGGAATAGAAAGCAGCATGATTTCCACATATTAGAGAGCGTCTTCCTTCCTTGCTTTCTGGTATAGATAGTACTCAAGTCATCTGTTTATAGGTGTTACTTTAGAAAAAACTACAACAAAAAAACCTACTCATAAATCCATCAGTGAAGGGCTTCCCAAATGTAAAACTAATTGAAGAATCCGCCCCAAAATGGGAGCTACACAAAACTTTTGATTGCCCGGTTTCTGGAACAGAGTAGGGATTTTCAATGAAGGAAATTTCAATGAAGGAAGTTAACAGTCAAAGACATAGATAACACCCTTTCTCAGATTATGGAAATCACTGGCATTCATTCAACAATAAGACATACTGAGCACGTATCATGTGCAGATACTGTGTTAGGCAGCAGAATGAAAAATTATTAAAACAGGAGACCATGAAAAGAATGATCTTATTAGTTTTTTTTTATCAAAGCTTTATCAGTATGTTTTTGAATATTCAGGTAAGAGGTGTAGAATGACTTAACCACACAGATTTTGCAAACCATTAGGTGAGTGGCCTCACATAAGTGAAATCTTACAGTTAACGGAGTTTTCCAGTACTCAGTTGGATGACAAAACATTCGAACAAAGCATACAGTACCAAACATGTGAATGTTTAGAAATACATTCAACTGAAAATTCTGCTTGTGTTCTAAACGTCTAACATCCAGCAAGTGGCCTCTAAGAAGCCAGTCCTTAAAAATCAATGTGTTCCTATCATGTTTGGAAAAACAATAAAATAGCAAGGTAGGATGTTTGCAATCTTCTGTTCCGAAAGTTGGTCGCTGAAGGGCATCAAAACAAAACGAGCAGGTGACCCTGAACACTTGAGAAAAATACTTATATCGGTATATAGGTAAAGATATATGGAATAGGGGAAAAAAACAGGAGGGAAGACAGAAACTAGGCTAAGTAGAGAAGTCAGCAAAGAAAAATGATTAGAGAAAGCCCATTTGAAAACGTGGACTGAAAAGAGAAGAAACAGCCATCAATGAGGGGCCAGGACTGGCCAAAAGAGCCAAGGGAAGCACCGACACCTTCAGCAAGGAAGCAGGAGAAGAAAACAGGAGGCTGACCACCCAGAACGGAGACCAGGCACTCCCGCTCTGCAAAGGGGAGCACGCTCACAGCCGGAAGCAGGCACTTTAAAATTCTTCAGATGCGTATGTTCAAAAACCAAAAATATATAAGAAGATGAGACGAAAACCTCCAGACTATTCTCAGTCTTTTCAAACTCCAAGAGCTACCTTGTCTCCCCTCCCAGTCCCCTTTTACAGACTCAGAGTCCAGTGACAGTGCTTAGAGACTTTGGAATCAGAAGGGCTAGATGTGCTAAAGAGGCCAAAGGAGTCTGCAAACTGAATCCCAGGAGATACCAGAGTTTTATTCTGGTCTCCAAGGCCACGTCGCACCCTTAAAGATTAAAATGCCTTAATCAAGGCAATATGTGGTAACAAGTGAGAGAGAGGCAAGGGAGAAAAGTGGCCTCCCAGCACTACCGCCAAGTAAGAACTTTGTAGCTAAGCAAAATATAAAAAAAGCCTACGCCGTTCTACACCACAACATTTCATGTTAACCTTCAGTGCGACTAAAAGAAAAACGGTTTAAGATTACAAAGAGGAAAAGCAACTATAAGAAAGTCCATAAAACTATTCTTATCCCGTCCATTCCTTAGAAAAAAAGAGCACAAACACTTGTGCTTTCCTGGGGAGATGATTATTACCGGGGAAAGAGGTGACACGTTTTGCAAGAGCGCAGAAGTATCAAGTCAGAGGTCACATACACTCTAACTTGATAGGCCAGGCCCCCGCCAACATTTGGAACGCCCCATCTGGATAAAACCTGACGATCCTCCTCACGCAAAGCATGAACAGTTCTGCACCTGCGGCTGGATAAACCTGACCACCAGCCCTAAGCGTCCCCTAAACGCTCTTGCAGGCAGTTCTGTATATAAACATTTGAAAGTCTGAATAGTTGAACATTTTTATTCCTGAGATCCGGGCACTGTTTCCACGTATAAAGACTCCTAGACCTCCGTGAGACTGTGTTTGAGGCTCCTTAAGATACCCTCTTTGAACACGTTGCTCCACGGACTGGATAGACCCGTTGGAAAGTTCTCCGTTGGAAGGGTACTGTGAGGCGCCGGGCTCGGCGACTGCCGAAGCATCAAGAATGGCGTTTCGAGTTCAAAGCTGAAGACTCCGTGCCACGGGCTTAAGAGTACAGCCCATCTCGGACGGGCTTCACCCTGCACCCCTTTCCGTTCAAACACACGCCGCGCCGGGCCGGTTTACCTGTCCTGCCGTCCCGCTCGTGTCTTGGACGTGAAAGGCTTCCAGGGCTCCGAGCGCTGCTCTATATTTAAACCACAACTCTCTGGAAGGCGATTTTGGGGACCCCTCAGTGTGCCCTCCCGGAGATGGGTGCCCAGGTCCTCTCCCCGGGACAAGAGTGTCTTAAGGGCCCCCGCAGGGTCGCCGTGCCGGCCGTCCCCCAGCCCCCGCGACCCGCGCAGTCTTCGCGGAGCCCGACGCCTCGCGGCACAGGCGGCCGCACGCGTTG